>NC_052311.1:3670147-3877647 GCF_016432855.1 Salvelinus namaycush
TCAACTAGACAACCAAACACAGTCAACTAGACAACCAAACACAGTCAACTAGACAACCAAACACAGTCAACTAGACAACCAAACACAGTCAACTAGACAACCAAACACAGTCAACTAGACAACCAAACGCGGTCTAACTAGACAACCAAACGCGGTCTAACTAGACAACCAAACGCGGTCTAACTAGACAACCAAACGCGGTCTAACTAGACAACCAAACACGGTCAACTAGACAACCAAACACAGTCAACTAGACAACCAAACACAGTCAACTAGACAACCAAACACAGTCACTAGACAACCAAACACAGTCAACTAGACAACCAAACACAGTCAACTAGACAACAAACACAGTCAACTAGACAACCAAACACAGTCAACTAGACAACCAAACACAGTCAACTAGACAACCAAACACAGTCAACTAGACAACCAAACACAGTCAACTAGACAACCAAACACAGTCAACTAGACAACCAAACACAGTCAACTAGACAACCAAACACAGTCAACTAGACAACCAAACACAGTCACTAGACAACCAAACACAGTCAACTAGACAACCAAACACAGTCCACTAGACAACCAAACACAGTCCACTAGACAACCAAACACAGTCCACTAGACAACCAAACACAGTCCAACTAGACAACCAAACACAGTCCACTAGACAACCAAACACGGTCCAACTAGACAACCAAACACGGTCCAACTAGACAACCAAACACGGTCCAACTAGACAACCAAACACAGTCAACTAGACAACCAAACACAGTCAACTAGACAACCAAACACAGTCAACTAGACAACCAAACACAGTCAACTAGACAACCAAACACAGTCAACTAGACAACCAAACACAGTCAACTAGACAACCAAACACAGTCAACTAGACAACCAAACACAGTCAACTAGACAACCAAACACAGTCAACTAGACAACCAAACAGTCAACTAGACAACCAAACACAGTCAACTAGACAACCAAACACAGTCAACTAGACAACCAAACACGGTCAACTAGACAACCAAACACAGTCAACTAGACAACCAAACACAGTCAACTAGACAACCAAACACAGTCAACTAGACAACCAAACAGTCAACTAGACAACCAAACGCGGTCTAACTAGACAACCAAACGCGGTCTAACTAGACAACCAAACGCGGTCTAACTAGACAACCAAACACAGTCAACTAGACAACCAAACACAGTCAACTAGACAACCAAACACAGTCAACTAGACAACCAAACACAGTCTAACTAGACAACCAAACGCGGTCTAACTAGACAACCAAACACAGTCAACTAGACAACCAAACACAGTCAACTAGACAACCAAACACAGTCAACTAGACAACCAAACACAGTCAACTAGACAACCAAACACAGTCAACTAGACAACCAAACACAGTCAACTAGACAACCAAACACAGTCAACTAGACAACCAAACAGTCAACTAGACAACCAAACACAGTCAACTAGACAACCAAACACAGTCAACTAGACAACCAAACACAGTCAACTAGACAACCAAACACAGTCAACTAGACAACCAAACACAGTCAACTAGACAACCAACACAGTCAACTAGACAACCAAACACAGTCAACTAGACAACCAAACACAGTCAACTAGACAACCAAACACAGTCAACTAGACAACCAAACACAGTCAACTAGACAACCAAACACAGTCAACTAGACAACCAAACGCGGTCTAACTAGACAACCAAACACAGTCAACTAGACAACCAAACACAGTCAACTAGACAACCAAACACAGTCAACTAGACAACCAAACACAGTCAACTAGACAACCAAACACAGTCAACTAGACAACCAAACACAGTCAACTAGACAACCAAACACAGTCAACTAGACAACCAAACACAGTCAACTAGACAACCAAACACAGTCAACTAGACAACCAAGCACAGTCAACTAGACAACCAAACACAGTCAACTAGACAACAAACACAGTCAACTAGACAACCAAACACAGTCAACTAGACAACCAAACACAGTCAACTAGACAACCAAACACAGTCAACTAGACAACCAAACACAGTCAACTAGACAACCAAACACAGTCAACTAGACAACCAAACACAGTCCACTAGACAACCAAACACAGTCCACTAGACAACCAAACACAGTCCACTAGACAACCAAACACAGTCCACTAGACAACCAAACACGGTCCAACTAGACAACCAAACACGGTCCAACTAGACAACCAAACACGGTCCAACTAGACAACCAAACACAGTCAACTAGACAACCAAACACAGTCAACTAGACAACCAAACACAGTCAACTAGACAACCAAACACAGTCAACTAGACAACCAAACACAGTCAACTAGACCACCAAACACAGTCAACTAGACAACCAAACACAGTCAACTAGACAACCAAACACAGTCAACTAGACAACCAAACACAGTCAACTAGACAACCAAACACAGTCAACTAGACAACCAAACAGTCAACTAGACAACCAAACACAGTCAACTAGACAACCAAACGCGGTCTAACTAGACAACCAAACGCGGTCTAACTAGACAACCAAACACAGTCAACTAGACAACCAAACACAGTCAACTAGACAACCAAACGCGGTCTAACTAGACAACCAAACGCGGTCTAACTAGACAACCAAACACAGTCAACTAGACAACCAAACACAGTCAACTAGACAACCAAACACAGTCAACTAGACAACCAAACACAGTCAACTAGACAACCAAACACAGTCAACTAGACAACCAAACGCGGTCTAACTAGACAACCAAACGCGGTCTAACTAGACAACCAAACACAGTCAACTAGACAACCAAACACAGTCAACTAGACAACCAAACACAGTCAACTAGACAACCAAACACAGTCAACTAGACAACCAAACACGGTCCACTAGACAACCAAACACGGTCCAACTAGACAACCAAACACGGTCCAACTAGACAACCAAACACGGTCCAACTAGACAACCAAACACGGTCCAACTAGACAACCAAACACAGTCAACTAGACAACCAAACACAGTCAACTAGACAACCAAACACAGTCAACTAGACAACCAAACACAGTCAACTAGACAACCAAACACAGTCAACTAGACAACCAAACACAGTCAACTAGACAACCAAACACAGTCAACTAGACAACCAAACACAGTCAACTAGACAACCAAACACAGTCAACTAGACAACAAAACACGGTCAACTAGACAACAAAACACAGTCAACTAGACAACCAAACACAGTCAACTAGACAACAAAACACAGTCAACTAGACAACAAAACACAGCCAACTAGACAACCAAACACAGTCAACTAGACAACCAAACACAGTCAACTAGACAACCAAACACAGTCAACTAGACAACCAAACACAGTCAACTAGACAACCAAACACAGTCAACTAGACAACCAAACGCGGTCAACTAGACAACCAAACGCGGTCTAACTAGACAACCAAACGCGGTCTAACTAGACAACCAAACACAGTCAACTAGACAACCAAACACAGTCAACTAGACAACCAAACACAGTCAACTAGACAACCAAACGCAGTCTAACTAGACAACCAAACACAGTCAACTAGACAACCAAACGCGGTCTAACTAGACAACCAAACACAGTCAACTAGACAACAAAACACAGTCAACTAGACAACAAAACACAGCCACTAGACACCAACACAGTCAACTAGACAACCAAACACAGTCAACTAGACAACCAAACACAGTCAACTAGACAACCAAACACAGTCAACTAGACAACCAAACACGGTCCACTAGACAACCAAACACGGTCCAACTAGACAACCAAACACGGTCCAACTAGACAACCAAACACGGTCCAACTAGACAACCAAACACGGTCCAACTAGACAACCAAACACAGGTCCAACTAGACAACCAAACACAGTCAACTAGACAACCAAACACAGTCAACTAGACAACCAAACACAGTCAACTAGACAACCAAACACAGTCAACTAGACAACCAAACACAGTCAACTAGACAACCAAACGCGGTCTAACTAGACAACCAAACACAGTCAACTAGACAACCAAACACGGTCAACTAGACAACAAAACACAGTCAACTAGACAACAAAACACAGTCAACTAGACAACAAAACACAGCCAACTAGACAACAAAACACAGTCAACTAGACAACCAAACACAGTCAACTAGACAACCAAACACAGTCAACTAGACAACCAAACACAGTCAACTAGACAACCAAACACAGTCAACTAGACAACCAAACACAGTCAACTAGACAACCAAACACAGTCAACTAGACAACCAAACACAGTCAACTAGACAACCAAACACAGTCAACTAGACAACCAAACACAGTCAACTAGACAACCAAACACAGTCAACTAGACAACCAAACACAGTCAACTAGACAACCAAACACAGTCAACTAGACAACCAAACACAGTCAACTAGACAACCAAACACAGTCAACTAGACAACCAAACACAGTCAACTAGACAACCAAACACAGTCAACTAGACAACCAAACACAGTCCACTAGACAACCAAACACAGTCCACTAGACAACCAAACACAGTCCACTAGACAACCAAACACGGTCCAACTAGACAACCAAACACGGTCCAACTAGACAACCAAACACGGTCCAACTAGACAACCAAACACGGTCCAACTAGACAACCAAACACGGTCCAACTAGACAACCAAACACGGTCCAACTAGACAACCAAACACAGTCAACTAGACAACCAAACACGGTCCAACTAGACAACCAAACACGGTCCAACTAGACAACCAAACACAGTCAACTAGACAACCAAACACAGTCCACTAGACAACCAAACACGGTCCACTAGACAACCAAACACGGTCCACTAGACAACCAAACACGGTCCAACTAGACAACCAAACGCTGTCCAACTAGACAACCAAACGCTGTCAACTAGACAACCAAACGCTGTCAACTAGACAACAAAACACGGTCCAACTAGACAACCAAACACAGTCAACTAGACAACCAAACACAGTCAACTAGACAACCAAACACAGTCAACTAGACAACCAAACACAGTCAACTAGACAACCAAACACAGTCAACTAGACAACCAAACACAGTCAACTAGACAACCAAACACAGTCAACTAGACAACAAAACACAGCCAACTAGACAACAAAACACAGTCAACTAGACAACCAAACACAGCCAACTAGACAACCAAACACAGCCAACTAGACAACCAAACACAGTCAACTAGACAACCAAACACAGTCAACTAGACAACCAAACACAGTCAACTAGACAACCAAACACAGTCAACTAGACAACCAAACACAGTCAACTAGACAACCAAACACAGTCAACTAGACAACCAAACACGGTCCACTAGACAACCAAACACGGTCCACTAGACAACCAAACACGGTCAACTAGACAACCAAACAGTCAACTAGACAACCAAACACGGTCCAACTAGACAACCAAACACGGTCCAACTAGACAACCAAACACGGTCCAACTAGACAACCAAACACGGTCCACTAGACAACCAAACACGGTCCACTAGACAACCAAACACGGTCCACTAGACAACCAAACACAGTCAACTAGACAACCAAACACAGTCAACTAGACAACCAAACACAGTCAACTAGACAACCAAACACAGTCAACTAGACAACCAAACACAGTCAACTAGACAACCAAACACAGTCCACTAGACAACCAAACACAGTCCACTAGACAACCAAACACAGTCCACTAGACAACCAAACACGGTCCAACTTGACAACCAAACACGGTCCAACTAGACAACCAAACACGGTCCAACTAGACAACCAAACACGGTCCAACTAGACAACCAAACACGGTCCAACTAGACAACCAAACACGGTCCAACTAGACAACCAAACACAGTCAACTAGACAACCAAACACAGTCAACTAGACAACCAAACACGGTCCACTAGACAACCAAACACGGTCCAACTAGACAACCAAACACGGTCAACTAGACAACCAAACACGGTCCACTAGACAACCAAACACAGTCAACTAGACAACCAAACACAGTCAACTAGACAACCAAACACAGTCAACTAGACAACCAAACACAGTCAACTAGACAACCAAACACAGTCAACTAGACAACCAAACACGGTCCAACTAGACAACCAAACACGGTCCAACTAGACAACCAAACACGGTCCAACTAGACAACCAAACGCTGTCAACTAGACAACAAAACACGGTCCAACTAGACAACCAAACACAGTCAACTAGACAACCAAACACAGTCAACTAGACAACCAAACACAGTCAACTAGACAACCAAACACAGTCAACTAGACAACCAAACACAGTCAACTAGACAACCAAACACAGTCAACTAGACAACCAAACACAGTCAACTAGACAACCAAACACAGTCAACTAGACAACCAAACACAGTCAACTAGACAACAAAACACAGTCAACTAGACAACAAAACACAGCCAACTAGACAACAAAACACAGTCAACTAGACAACCAAACACAGTCAACTAGACAACCAAACACAGTCAACTAGACAACCAAACACAGCCAACTAGACAACCAAACACAGTCAACTAGACAACCAAACACAGTCAACTAGACAACCAAACACAGTCAACTAGACAACCAAACACAGTCAACTAGACAACCAAACACAGTCAACTAGACAACCAAACACAGTCAACTAGACAACCAAACACAGTCAACTAGACAACCAAACACGGTCAACTAGACAACCAAACACGGTCAACTAGACAACCAAACACGGTCCACTAGACAACCAAACACGGTCAACTAGACAACCAAACAGTCAACTAGACAACCAAACACGGTCCAACTAGACAACCAAACACGGTCCAACTAGACAACCAAACACGGTCCAACTAGACAACCAAACACGGTCAACTAGACAACCAAACACGGTCCACTAGACAACCAAACACAGTCAACTAGACAACCAAACACAGTCAACTAGACAACCAAACACAGTCAACTAGACAACCAAACACAGTCAACTAGACAACCAAACACGGTCCAACTAGACAACCAAACACGGTCCAACTAGACAACCAAACACAGTCAACTAGACAACAAAACACAGTCAACTAGACAACAAAACACAGTCAACTAGACAACAAAACACAGTCAACTAGACAACCAAACGCGGTCAACTAGACAACAAAACACAGTCAACTAGACAACCAAACACAGTCAACTAGACAACAAAACGCGGTCAACTAGACAACAAAACACAGTCAACTAGACAACAAAACACAGTCAACTAGACAACCAAACACAGTCAACTAGACAACCAAACACAGTCAACTAGACAACAAAACACAGTCAACTAGACAACAAAACACAGTCAACTAGACAACCAAACACAGTCAACTAGACAACCAAACACAGTCAACTAGACAACCAAACACAGTCAACTAGACAACCAAACACAGTCAACTAGACAACCAAACACGGTCCAACTAGACAACAAAACACAGTCAACTAGACAACAAAACACAGTCAACTAGACAACCAAACACGGTCCACTAGACAACCAAACACGGTCCACTAGACAACAAAACACAGTCAACTAGACAACAAAACACAGTCAACTAGACAACCAAACACGGTCCACTAGACAACCAAACACGGTCCAACTAGACAACCAAACGCGGTCAACTAGACAACCAAACACAGTCAACTAGACAACCAAACACAGTCAACTAGACAACAAAACACGGTCAACTAGACAACAAAACACAGTCAACTAGACAACCAAACACGGTCCAACTAGACAACCAAACACGGTCCAACTAGACAACCAAACACGGTCCAACTAGACAACCAAACACGGTCAACTAGACAACCAAACACGGTCAACTAGACAACCAAACACGGTCAACTAGACAACAAAACACAGTCAACTAGACAACCAAACACGGTCCAACTAGACAACCAAACACGGTCCACTAGACAACCAAACACGGTCAACTAGACAACAAAACGCGGCAGATTTGACAACAACCACAGCGTACCCTGGCTATGATATAGCTGTAGACTTCATTAGAACAAATAGCTCTAAGGAAAAGTAGTGGATGAAGCTAGAATACTTAGTTGCTAGATTATTGTTATTAAAATGAATGATCTGTACCCATTGACTCTTGAAGAATAGAACTTATAAATGCCTCATGAGCTTTGTTCAACTGTCGTACCCCATCTGAACACAAAATATAAACTTGTTTAACTCAAATGTTTGTAAACAACATAAATGTAAAACACTGTATAGCCTCATAACATGGTTAAAACAATCATTTTAATATCATGGATGGTCAGTCCTTGCATCCATAGCTGTCTATTAATCTGAGAGTGGTAACATTTCTCCAGCCCCCATCGCTCAGCTTTTTACCAAAACAGGGGAGAACACTTTATTATTGTTTCAATTAACAATTGTAGATAAAAAAATAAATTAAATACTAATCATTGTTACCCTCAGGTAGGTGGACAGGTCTGGTGTAGGGTTAGTGTAGAGTTCAAGGTCCGGGGTTAGTGTTAGGCTTAGTGGTTAGGGGCTAGGCTTAGGGGCTAGGCTTAGGGGTTAGTGGTTAGGGGTTGTTGTCTCTTACCCTCAGGTAGGTTGATGGGTCTGTTGTAGCAGTCTTCAGGCAGTGGCTCCACCTCATCTAAGGCCTGAGCTGGTTCTATGTTAATCTCCTTCTGGTCTTCACCTTCCTTCAGACTAGAATAGGGACAGACACAGTGAAGGCCATTATAGGGGACAGGGACAGACATTATAGGAGACAGGGACAGACATTATAGCAGACAGGGACAGACATTATAGGAGACAGGGACAGACATTATAGGAGACAGGGACAGACATTATAGGGGACAGGGACAGACATTATAGGAGACAGGGACAGACATTATAGGAGACAGGGACAGACATTATAGGGGACAGGGACAGACATTATAGGAGACAGGGACAGACATTATAGGAGACAGGGACAGACATTATAGCAGACAGGGACAGACATTATAGGGGACAGGGACAGACATTATAGGGGACAGGGACAGACATTATAGGGGACAGGGACAGACATTATAGGGGACAGGGACAGACATTATAGGGGACAGGGACAGACATTATAGGGGACAGGTACAGACATTATAGGGGACAGGGACAGACATTATAGGGGACAGGGACAGACATTATAGGAGACAGGGGCAGACATTATAGCAGACAGGGGCAGACATTATAGCAGACAGGGGCATACATTATAGCAGACAGGGACAGACATTATAGGGGACAGGGACAGACATTATAGGGGACAGGGACAGACATTATAGGAGACAGGGACAGACATTATAGCAGACAGGGACAGACATTATAGCAGACAGGGACAGACATTATAGGAGACAGGGACAGACATTATAGGGGACAGGGACAGACATTATAGCAGACAGGGACAGACATTATAGCAGACAGGGACAGACATTATAGCAGACAGGGACAGACATTATAGCAGACAGTGACAGACATTATAGCAGACAGGGACAGACATTATAGCAGACAGGGGCATACATTATAGCAGACAGGGACAGACATTATAGGGGACAGGGACAGACATTATAGGAGACAGGGACAGACATTATAGGGGACAGGGACAGACATTATAGGAGACAGGGACAGACATTATAGCAGACAGGGACAGACATTATAGGAGACAGGGACAGACATTATAGGAGACAGGGACAGACATAGCAGACAGGGACAGACATTATAGCAAACAGGGAAAGCTGTATTTATGAACTAACAGCATGGCTTTATCCCAAACTGCACCCTATTCAGTGATCAACATGATTTGTCATGTACGTGTACAATAAAGGAATGGTGCCGTATAGTACCAGGATGTGATACTCATAGGTTATGGACAATAACATTTGTGTGAATGGAATGTAATACTCACGAAAGACCAGCCAGACTGGTGATAGGAGCTCCAGGTCTCTGTCTCTGTAGTCTGGTACCCAGACCATACTTCTCCTTTACAGAGCAACACAACCACAAATGTCAACTAACTCACAGACAAGACATCACCATGACTTACAGGAGAGGAAACACTGGCATTTCTATTGATAACTGGAAATAATTAGATTTTTAAAATATCTAAATTAGGAAAACATTTACTAGCATAAATGCCTAAAATAAAATTGCGATCGAAGCTAAAGAAATAAACCAAACCTAGAGAAATATTTTTGGTTTGAACGAAGAGAACACAAATCTTTATGTTCACAGTGAGTTACAAACGTCTACTATACTATAGGCTAAAATCAGTTTTAACATTACATTTCCGAGAGAGAGAGCAGTGTTTGACTATCAAAGTGAAAAATACAACTCACCACCACATGAATAGTGTGTTGCTGGGGGACGGAGGGGTTAAAACCAACATATCAGCGTGCAGAAGCAAAGACAAAGAAGAACGTATCAAGTGAAACCAAAGCAGCAAACATGGCAGGTAACTGACGACATGCAACAGCAACAGAAAAGCATTAGTGGTAGAGCTGAAGACTCTTCAGCTGCAGTAGCTAGTATATAGCTAGCCAGCACACAGCTAGCAGCTAGCTTATAGTGACTCTTCAGCTGCAGTAGCTACTATATAGCTAGCTAGCACACAGCTAGCTTATAGTGACCCTTCAGCTGCAGTAGCTAGTATATAGCTAGCTAGCACACAGCTAGCTTATTGTGACCCTTCAGCTGCAGTAGCTAGTATATAGCTAGCTAGCACACAGCTAGCTTATAGTGACCCTTCAGCCGCAGTAGCTAGTATATAGCTAGCTAGCACATAGCTAGCTTATAGTGACTCTTCAGCTGCAGTAGCTAGTAACGTTATATAGCTAGCACACAGCTAGCTTATAGTGACTCGTCAATGTTCCAGTATGCCCCAGGTTCTAACCTAAACCAGTCCTTCTGTCCATATACATGAACTATACATGCAGTTCAATCAATGTAAACATACTGGAACATAACATTATGTAGGCTATTCAGAAATAGTTGCATTGTTAATTTCAGATCCTGCCACCAGCAGGGTTAATAAAACAGCCATAACCATCACAAGAAACAAAGAATAAAAGCATATTTGAGAATGCTCATTATAAAAATTCAAACAAAGTGAGAGCTGGGTTGTGGTTATTGAGAGAGGTTTAACGTATAAAAAAAGTCAAGTTCGTATTCCAGAGAGAAGTGTGAAAGCTGAGCATGTTATCTGCCGGAGTGTATGTATGTATGTGTGTGTGTGTGTGTGTGTGTGTGTATGTGTGTATGTGTGTATGTGTGTATGTGTGTGTGTGTGTGTGTGTGTGTGTGTGTGTGTGTGTGTGTGTGTGTGTGTGTTTGTACCGAGAAGGCCAGTGGCATGTAGGGTCGTCTCCTGGCCAGCTTCTTCCGGTCCCTCTCCAGTTTCTCTCTCTGGGCCAGCTGCTGGTAATACTCTATCAGTTTATTGATCTGAGAAAAGAAATAGCCAACAATTACCATGAGTCTCTGGAGGAAGAATACACATAGCATGAGTCTGACTGTCATAGGATACTATTATTATTATTATTATAATAGGAGGAAATGACAGACCAGAGAACCATGTATACAGTATATATATATATATATATATATATATATCTATCTCATCAGCATACCCCTTTGATTTATTATTTCACCTTTATTTAACTAGGCAAGTCAGTTAAGAACAAATTCTTATTTACAATGACGGCCTAGGAACAGTGGGTTAACTGCCTTGTTCCGGTGGCAGAACGACAGCTTTTTACCTTGTCAACTCGGAGCATTCGATCTAGCAACCTTTACGTTACTGACCCAACGCTCTAACCACTAGGCTACCAGCCGACCCAACGCTCTGACCACTAGGCTACCTGCCGCCCCTCCCCTCTGACCACTAGGCTACCTGCCGCCCCTCCGCTCTGACCACTAGGCTACCTGCCGCCCCTCCGCTCTGACCACTAGGCTACCTGCCGCCCCACCGCTCTGACCACTAGGCTACCTGCCGCCCCTCCGCTCTGACCACTAGGCTACCTGCCGCCCCTCCGCTCTGACCACTAGGCTACCTGCCGCCCCTCCGCTCTGACCACTAGGCTACCTGCCGCCCCTCCGCTCTGACCACTAGGCTACCTGCCGCCCCTCCGCTCTGACCACTAGGCTACCTGCCGCCCCTCCGCTCTGACCACTAGGCTACCTGCCGCCCCTCCGCTCTGACCACTAGGCTACCTGCCGCCCCTCCGCTCTGACCACTAGGCTACCTGCCGCCCCTCCGCTCTGACCACTAGGCTACCTGCCGCCCCTCCGCTCTGACCACTAGGCTACCAGCCGCCCCTACGCTCTGACCACTAGGCTACCAGCCGCCCCTACGCTCTGACCACTAGGCTACCAGCCGCCCCTCCCCTCTGACCACTAGGCTACCTGCCGCCCCTCCCCTCTGACCACTAGGCTACCTGCCGCCCCTCCCCTCTGACCACTAGGCTACCTGCCGCCCCTCCCCTCTGACCACTAGGCTACCTGCCGCCCCTCCCCTCTGACCACTAGGCTACCTGCCGCCCCTCCCCTCTGACCACTAGGCTACCTGCCGCCCCTCCCCTCTGACCACTAGGCTACCTGCCGCCCCTCCCCTCTGACCACTAGGCTACCTGCCGCCCCTCCCCTCTGACCACTAGGCTACCTGCCGCCCCTCCCCTCTGACCACTAGGCTACCTGCCGCCCCTCCCCTCTGACCACTAGGCTACCTGCCGCCCCTCCCCTCTGACCACTAGGCTACCTGCCGCCCCTCCCCTCTGACCACTAGGCTACCTGCCGCCCCTCCCCTCTGACCACTAGGCTACCTGCCGCCCCTCCCCTCTGACCACTAGGCTACCTGCCGCCCCTCCGCTCTGACCACTAGGCTACCTGCCGCCCCTACGCTCTGACCACTAGGCTACCAGCCGCCCCTACGCTCTGACCACTAGGCTACCAGCCGCCCCTACGCTCTGACCACTAGGCTACCAGCCGCCCCTACGCTCTGACCACTAGGCTACCAGCCGCCCCTACGCTCTGACCACTAGGCTACCAGCCGCCCCTACGCTCTGACCACTAGGCTACCAGCCGCCCCTACGCTCTGACCACTAGGCTACCAGCCGCCCCTACGCTCTGACCACTAGGCTACCAGCCGCCCCTACGCTCTGACCACTAGGCTACCAGCCGCCCCTACGCTCTGACCACTAGGCTACCAGCCGCCCCTACGCTCTGACCACTAGGCTACCAGCCGCCCCTACGCTCTGACCACTAGGCTACCAGCCGCCCCTACGCTCTGACCACTAGGCTACCAGCCGCCCCTACGCTCTGACCACTAGGCTACCAGCCGCCCCTACGCTCTGACCACTAGGCTACCAGCCGCCCCTACGCTCTGACCACTAGGCTACCAGCCGCCCCTACGCTCTGACCACTAGGCTACCAGCCGCCCCTACGCTCTGACCACTAGGCTACCTGCCGCCCCTACGCTCTGACCACTAGGCTACCTGCCGCCCCTACGCTCTGACCACTAGGCTACCTGCCGCCCCTACGCTCTGACCACTAGGCTACCTGCCGCCCCTACGCTCTGACCACTAGGCTACCTGCCGCCCCTACGCTCTGACCACTAGGCTACCTGCCGCCCCTACGCTCTGACCACTAGGCTACCTGCCGCCCCTACGCTCTGACCACTAGGCTACCTGCCGCCCCTACGCTCTGACCACTAGGCTACCTGCCGCCCCTACGCTCTGACCACTAGGCTACCTGCCGCCCCTACGCTCTGACCACTAGGCTACCTGCCGCCCCTACGCTCTGACCACTAGGCTACCTGCCGCCCCTACGCTCTGACCACTAGGCTACCTGCCGCCCCTACGCTCTGACCACTAGGCTACCTGCCGCCCCTACGCTCTGACCACTAGGCTACCTGCCGCCCCTACGCTCTAACCACTAGGCTACCTGCCGCCCCTACGCTCTAACCACTAGGCTACCTGCCGCCCCTACGCTCTAACCACTAGGCTACCTGCCGCCCCTACGCTCTAACCACTAGGCTACCTGCCGCCCCACATGTATATTACCAGCAGGAAATAAATAGCAGAAAGCACAAGTCAGAGCCAACACTTAAGCCTGGGGCCTGTATCAGGAGTGTGTCTATTTGTGGTTGATCACACAGTGGGGGTTTTTAAATACAGCATCAATTACAATAGACTCTATGTAACTTCCAGTGTCACAGCATTCTACGGCCTGGGGTTGTCTAGCTCAACATGTGAGCAACACTTGAGAGAGAAAACAGATCAGACCAAAAGGAAGGGAACATACCCGTTGAGTATGAGGGTTGTCCGGCTCCTGCCATCCTCCACTGGCTGAAGTGAAGACACACAAAAACAATACAAGTGAAATAGTTCTCCAGAAAACAGCCAACAAGTCAATCACATAACAGACATGTAGGCTACTAGTCATGTACATGATAAGGGACACATCTCTATTCAGAGTTACAATTACAAACAAAGCTCCATACATCAGATATTAATTTGTTTAGCATTTGAACCATTCTAACATAGCCTATTAACAAGTCAGTCCCATATATCTCCCCCTCATCACCAGTGCAGGGGGGGACGGGACACTTCATTCAGTAGCTTAGTAACTAGGATCATCAGCTAGGTTTGCTATTTGATTTGGTTGAAGCCACTTCTCACACTCACTCAGCCACAGAATAGTTGGCCAAGTTTAACAAAGGCCCAATATAAACATAGTCAACAGTCCAATATCTCATCATCATCATCATCATCAACAGTAAGGTAGGCCTGGCACTCACCCACAGACTTGTCAGCCATGCCCACATCTCTGGATGTCCAACGACAGAAGCCACAGGCCAGGTAATAGGCCTTCTTCATGGTCGTCTTGCTGGGGTCGTCAGGAAGAGGGGCTGGGATGTTGGTGGCCCGGGTGGACAGGGTGTGCATGCAGCATGGGCAGTCGAAGCAGTTGGCACACCTGGGGCACGCAGAGAAAGAAGGTATAGCTAGTTATAAACACTACCTTTGTTCTTCAACCGGAAGAAATAGTCACAGTACTCAAACCCAATGCTAGCTTTTATGGCTTTCCTTAACCCTAAACTAGGCTATAACTAACCTTAACCTAATATTCAACCCCACAGAATTACATATATAATAGTGATGGGAAGGGGGGGTTAATAGTTACATATCGGGATATACATTTTTGAAATATTATTTTTGCGGTAATTGGCTGTACCTGCACCAAAACGCCAGAAATTTTCCTTCAGAACTTGTTCTCCAAGTATCGTGATAATATCGTATCTTGAGGTCCCTGGCAATTACCAGCATTAATATAGAAAATAAACATGATTGATAGATAACCCTAAGCTTAACCTCTATGCCTAACCTGAAGTTTTCGTTCAGCTGGTTGAATATCCTCTTCCTAGAACAAAACAGAGAGCTGGGAAATGTAGGCTGGATGCAGTGACCATTGTCAATGGCTACACAATAAGGAATAAGTCTATGCCATAGACCGTATATAACAGGTCTATATGCTGATGCTCAGTTGCAAATGTTTCTCACCTGTTCTTCTTCAGCTTTGCCTCTGCTGAAGGCATATTCTCCAGGCAGCTTGGACAGTAATGTGAATCCACCTAGAAACCAGAGGCAGCATTCAACAATCTATGTTAGTGGCACCTTATTTGGGGAGAACGGGCTTGTGTTAATGACTGGAGCGGAATTCGTGGAATGGTATCAAATACATCAAACACCTGGTTGATGCCATTCAATTTGCACCGTTCCCGGCCATTATTATGAACTGTGGTTAGTGGGAATACATGAATGTGAATTGCTTTCCATCGTAGCTAACTAGTAGTTATAACTGCACAGATAGATATTGGTTCACGCTGAAACATGATTAGTATGCGTTAGCATCCTATCAGCTTCAGTATAATAAAATGTGAGTTTCTGTGGTGAGGGTCACTGTCAGTTCTGTGGCTGTGTAAATGAACAATCATAACTGTCTGACGTGGCACGTATCGACTAGATAAATAGTTAGCCAGCTACCTCAATAAGATATTTCACAAGAATAACGAACTCTTGTCAAAATGTGTTTGCTAGATCTGAGACCGCATTGTGGTCGATCTGTCTGGGTGTGGTGACGAATGGAGTACGTTAGCCAGCTAGGAGGCTGTGAAGTTAGCTAAAAATTAAAAACGCTTTTCAAATGCTTGTTGGATTTAAATTGTATTTCCAGTGGGAATTTGTGTCACTGTTAATTGGACAAAATAAGTTAATAGTGAACACAAACGATGTATTGTGTTTTTTGGCTAGCTGTCTTGCTTGATAACAGTTAGCTTAGCTAGGTAGCTAGATAAACGTACAAAATTATGAAAGTAGGACGGAAGTAAAGACGACATATCCGACCAATCACACGACAGAGCTGTTTAATAAATGTTGATTGGCGTGCGATATGGCAAATAACATTAAAATGTTTATTGTACGGGGGCTGGACTATGTTGACCAATCCCTCCCAAACCGCTAACGCTACGAGCTAGCTAGCTAGCTAGATATCTCTAGGATTGAGATAGTTAGTCACAGTAGTGTTGACATTTTCGTAACTTACCTCGTGAGACACACATTCTAGGGAACGCAATTCACTGCAATACCGGCAAAAATAAAGTGTCGACAACGGCGATCGGATCTTTTTCTCTCCATGAACTAGGTAGAGAACCCTGTCAGGCTGCAAAAGGGACGCCATCTCTAACTGATGCCGCGTTCAGAAGAACTGGGAACACGGAAGAATACGAGATGACGTCAGTGATCTTCAGGTAGGAAAGTTGGAGCTCCGGAAAGAGGCCCGAGTTCCTGAGTTGGAATTCCGAGTTGGGTGGCCGTTCAAATCGATTTTTCTCAGTCTGAGCTCGTTTTTTTTTTTCGAATTCCCAGTTGTTTTTTAGGCGCTGACGTATGAAGTCGGGGATTTCCGAGTTCCGAGCTCCCAATTGTTTTGAACGCGGCATGAATCCCCAGGCGTCGACGTCACCTACTGTTGTCGTTTGGTCGATGGCGCCACCGGTTGGTGGGTTATGATAATGTTTTTTTGGTGAGGTGAAGTTTTATTTTAAACCAACCAAGCTTTGTTCCATGCGTGCATCATTCAAGGGTTTTTCTTAATTTTTAAAACTATTTTCTACATTGTAGAATAATAGTGAAAAAATCAACACTATGAAATAAGACATATGGAATCATGTGGTAACCAAAAAAGTGTTAAACAAATCCAAATATATTTTAGATTATTCAAAGTAGCCAAATAAAATAAAAAATAAACTCACATTTTATTGGTCATATACACATGACCAATAAATATATATATATATACATATACACATATACACATGGTTAGCAGATGCTTATGCTTCTAGATCTGACAGTGCAGCAATATCTAACAGGTAATATCAAACTATTCCACAACAAAACCTAATTTCTAACAAATTCCACAACAAAACCTAATACGGATAAGAATATAAAGTTTAAAATATATGGATGAGCCACCCTTTGCCTTGATGACAGCTTTGCATACTATTGGGCATTCTCTCAACCAGCTTCACCTGGAATACTTATCCAACAGTCTTGAAGGAGTTCCCACATATGCTGAACACTTGTTGGCTGCTTTTCCTTCATGCTGCTGTCCAACTCATCCCAAAGATGAGGGTATGCCTGCTATTTTATGGGCTCTTAACCAACTGTGCTATTTTTTTATTTTTTTTTAAATGTAACTTATTTTGTACATAATGTTGCTGCTACTGTCTCTTATGACCGAAAAGAGCTTCTGGAAATCAAAACAGTGATTACTCGCCTTGAACTGGGCGAAGAATTTCTCTTTAATGAGTCAGACGAGAGAGATTTACTTCAGACACCCGAACAGGCGCTCATCCCTGTCATTCGCAGGAGAAAAAGATGGAAGAGGTATCGGGGTGCTTTGTGAGGATCCACCTACGAGTGGCTAATCTGCCTTTGCCATATGTACTATTGGCCAACATACAATAGCTGGATAATAAATTGGACAAACTAAAAGAACGTATATCCTACCAACGGGACATTAGAAACTGTAATATCTTATGTTTCACTGAGTCGTGGCTGAACAATGACATGAATATCATACAGCTGGCGGGTTATACACTGTATTGGCAGGAAAGAACAGCAGCCTCTGGTAAGACAAGGGGTGGAGGTCTATGTATATTTGTAAACAAAAGCTGGTGCACGATATCTAAGGAAGTCTCGAGGTTTTGCTCGCCTGAGGTAGAGTATCTCATGATAAGCTGTAGACCACACTATCTACCGAGAGAGTTTCCGTCTGTATTTTCCGAAGCTGTCTACATACCACCACATACCGATGCTGGCACTAAGACCGCACTCAATGAGCTGTATACCGCCATAAGCAAACAGGAAAACATTCATCCAGAGGCGGCTCTCCTAGTGGCCGGGAAACATAAATCCGTTTTACCTCATTTCCAGACAGGTTCTGTGGTGGCAGAGAGAGAGCCAGAGGAGTTAACAGGTGTTGGGCTGGTGGTGAACCAGACAGGTTCTGTGGTGGCAGAGAGAGAGCCAGAGGAGTTAACAGGTGTTGGGCTGGTGGTGAACCAGACAGGTTCTGTGGTGGGAGAGAGAGCCAGAGGAGTTAACAGGTGTTGGGCTGGTGGTGAACCAGACAGGTTCTGTGGTGGCAGAGAGAGAGCCAGAGGAGTTAACAGGTGTTGGGCTGGTGGTGAACCAGACAGGTTCTGTGGTGGCAGAGAGAGCCAGAGGAGTTAACAGGTGTTGGGCTGGTGGTGAACCAGACAGGTTCTGTGGTGGCAGAGAGAGAGCCAGAGGAGTTAACAGGTGTTGGGCTGGTGGTGAACCAGACAGGTTCTGTGGTGGCAGAGAGAGAGAGCCAGAGGAGTTAACAGGTGTTGGGCTGGTGGTGAACCAGACAGGTTCTGTGGTGGCAGAGAGAGAGAGCCAGAGGAGTTAACAGGTGTTGGGCTGGTGGTGAACCAGACAGGTTCTGTGGTGGCAGAGAGAGAGAGCCAGAGGAGTTAACAGACCCAGCTACAGGAAGTCTTCTTAAGGGACTGAACATCTCAATACGCCAAATCCCTTTCTAATGACCAATGTCAAACACTGTGGTAGATGATGCTAACGGTGATGACCCATTGTGTGCATCCCAAATCGCACCCTATTCCATATATAGTGCACTATTTTTGAACTGAGAAAATAGTGCACAGTGTAGGGAATAGGGTGGGTGCCATTTGGGACACATACTCATATTAGTCTTAGATAATTGTTTTGGCACATACTTCCACTGGTCCTCAGTATGCTGCCTATCACAAGCGCTTACATTGCATTGATTGCTTACAATCAACTACTCATTTCATAATTATGTTCTGTTACACTCAGCATTTTACTGTATATATTTGAATTTTTTTGGTGAATACATATTTTCTACTTGAGTTATTTGCTGTAACTTTTTTGCTTCTCAATGGAAGTGTCAATATTGAATGAATCTTGAAGTTCTGTTTTTGATCAATTACTTTTGCCTTGACTGACTGACACAGTGAATCAAGGCATGTGTTGTCTATATGGGAAAAGACTGATGGCCTGTCAGTGTCATGTCGGTTGCATTTTTGTCTTATGTCATCTGTTGCTTCTTTTTAAAACCAAAGACGTTTCAACTTCATTCTTGTTCTTAAAATTAAATATTTGTTATTTTTAAGCCCACGAATCCTTGTCTTGAATCATAATCAGTGATCACATTATTGGACCAAAAAGCTGTGAATCTAATGCTCCGGAAGTAAAACTTTTTCCAGAAGTCAAACATTACCGTCTTCCTGTGATGTGCCGCTGGACTTAAATAATAATTTTGAAAGATAACTGCACTTCCATTGAGAAGCAAAAGAGTTACAGCAAATAACTTAATTAGTTGCTGATAAATTAAACAGAAGGCTTCAATCAAGGAAGCGTCAGCGGGAAATCATGTTTTATCATGTAAGATGTTCGATTTGTATGATCTTGTGACGATAACACCCTTGGCTAAATATGCTATCGCTAGTGCTAGCTTTGTTAGCCGGTTGGCTAGCTAACTGCTCTGTTAACTGTTACCTAAATGAAAACTCAACGTCCATAATAGCATATTTAACTGTTTGATACCTGTCTGGCGATGATAGTTTAAGAAAGCTACATGTTACTTTAGGGTGTTTTCACACATGGACCCTTTCAGCCAATGTTTGTGACCTCCGTGTGGTTTTTTGTGTGCAGTGTGATACACTCCAAAGGAACTCGGACCCCTTAAAA
The DNA here is from genome assembly GCF_016432855.1 of Salvelinus namaycush. Classification (NCBI taxonomy): domain Eukaryota; kingdom Metazoa; phylum Chordata; class Actinopteri; order Salmoniformes; family Salmonidae; genus Salvelinus; species Salvelinus namaycush. The sequence goes on from NC_052311.1 coordinate 3,690,570, forward strand.
AAGCCCCCGAAGCGAACCGAACTGAGGCCATCTCGAGAGGTGGTCTGAGTTCGGTTCGCTTGAATTACGCTGTCCGGTTCCCGTTTTTAGGATATTGTGAACGTAAAGTTCCCCGTGTTCGCTTGTCATTACTCCCGCAACACACACTAGACTACTACAACAACACCGTTAACCCCTGCCATAATTCCTCACATTAGAGTCACAAAAGAGATTTTAATTGTATCTTTATTTAACTAGGCAAGTCAGTTAAGAACAAATTCTTATTTTCAATGACGGCCTAGGAACAGTGTGTTAACTGCCTGTTCAGGGGCAGACCGACAGATTTTTACCTTGTCAGCTGGGGGATTTGAACTTGCAACCGTTCGGTTACTACTCCAACGCTCTAAAGCTACTTGGCTGCCTGCCGCCCCAGATGACGTACAAGTTTTAATTTTTATTTATTAGCGATTGTCAAGGACGCACAGAAATTCGTTTATAGGTCATAGTATTTGTTTGCAATATGTGATCAATAGGCTAAGAGCTTCATACGCTATTTTAATAGTGTGAGAAGACAATATATTTGGTGAAAATCGCAACATTTTGGGTACAAAATCTATTCTAGCTTTTAAAGGCACAGTAGCCTACCTTGTGTGTACAATTTTCAATTACAGCATTATTTATTCTGCAGTTATTATATTACTATTTATTTTGTTAGCCATCAAATGTACATGTTAACAGTATCTTTTGATTTAGAATTATGTATAATAGTAGCAGTCGGATAACACGTTCTGATTAAATGGCTTGTCCTGCACTTTGTAAAAACCCAGAGTGTATGTTGGGAAAAGATCTTGGTTCTTTTCTTAACATAGCAATGTGCATGTAAAGAGTACTCTGTCCACAAAATAGATGAAGTGAACTGGCAAAAGAGTTGAGTCCTTATTCAAATGCAAGGGCAGTGTGAATACAAAGATACCGGAGTTCTTTGGCTTGTTTTTACCCCAGAGTTCACATTAAAGAGGACTATATGTGAAAACACCCTTAGACTCAATGAAAGTAATTGCTGTCATTCTCAGCTATAAACAGTATGACTTGTTCAGTACTAAGTTACCTACTGTAAAAACAAACTGTACACTAACTAATTACACTAATACAGTACCTGTCAAGAGTTTGGACATCTACTCATTCAAGGGTTTTTCTTTATTTTGACTTTTATACATTGTAGAATAATAGTGAAGACATCAAAACTATGAAATACCACATATGGAATCATGTAGTAACCAAGTAGCCCTCCATGTGCTCGCCAGAGGTAGCCTGACTGCCATTAGGTACCGAGATGAGATCCTCAGACCCCTTGTGAGACCATATGCTGGTGCGGTTGGCCCTGGGTTCCTCCTAATGCAAGACAATGCTAGACCTCATGTGGCTGGAGTGTGTCAGCAGTTCCTGCAAGAGGAAGGCATTGATGCTATGGACTGGCCCACCCGTTCCCCAGACCTGAATCCAATTAGGCACATCTGGGACATCATGTCTCGCTCCATCCACCAACGCCACGTTGCACCACAGACTGTCCAGGAGTTGGCGGATGCTTTAGTCCAGGTCTGGGAGGAGATCCCTCAGGAGACCATCCGCCACCTCATCAGGAGCATGCCCAAGCGTTGTAGGGAGGTCATACAGGCACGTGGAGGCCACACACACTACTGAGCCTAATTTTGACTTGTTTTAAGGACATTACATCAAAGTTGGATCAGCCTGTAGTGTGGTTTTCCACTTTAATTTTGCGTGTGACTCCAAATCTAGACCTCCATGGGTTGATAAATTTGATTTCCATTGATAATTTTTGTGTGATTTTGTTGTCAGCACATTCAACTATGTAAAGAAAAAAGTATTTAATAAGAATATTTCATTCATTCAGATCTAGGATGTGTTATTTTAGTGTTCCCTTTATTTTTTTGAGCAGTGTATATATATGATCATTCACAGATTTCCCTGGAGCATGAGATCCTACTCCACCCTCGGTACTTTGGTCCCAATCTCCTGAACACTGTGAAACAGAAGCTCTTCACAGAGGTGGAGGGAACATGCACAGGAAAGTGAGTAGTATTGAGCCAGGGAAGCTTCCCTTTCATTAACCTGGAACCCACACTCAGTATTGCTCAGTGTAGTGAAACTAAGTCATTCAGTTTGGACTCCAGGCTACATTTCAATGTAAACAAGAGACCACAAATTGTCTTTACAGTTTGGACACTTCTACAACACTGGGTTGGTTGTTTTGACCAGTAACATGTTGATATGCTTGTTCAGTTATTGACTCAGTAATTCTCTTGTTTCAGATATGGATTCGTCATTGCGGTGACCACCATTGACAACATTGGTGCAGGTGTCATCCAACCAGGCAGGGGATTCGTACTTTACCCCGTCAAGTACAAGGCTATTGTCTTCCGTCCATTCAAAGGCGAGGTGGTAGATGCCGTGGTTACCCAGGTCAACAAAGTAAGGAAACAAAACAAGGGCTACGTCCCAAATGGAAATATATTCCCTATGTCAGGGGTCATCAACTCGATTCAGCCACTGGACGATTTTAGAAATATTACAAAGACTTTGTTGACTGCAAATTTACCGCATTGAAGCCCAAACAGATATAATATTTGACTAAAACATTATTTCAAACCTTGCTACCATTTCTATACAATCACATATCTCTCTATTATGCATGGGAATACTTTGGAATAGATTTCCAAAATTTTAATCAGAGTTAATTTAGTGGTGTTTTTACAGTCTTTTATCCCCAACAATTAATGATTTTTTTTTGGGGCACCAACTTAGGGGGCCAAATAAAATAATCAGTGGGCCAAATTCATTGTTCTAGGTACAAAAGAATACATACAAATGTAAAAAAATATAAAAAATCACGTACTGTACATGAAAACAATCTGAGAGGTTGTATGAAAACATTGAGTGCTGACAGACAGTCACCTGAGTGGCTCAGTGAACTGGGACTTTGGAAGATAGTCTATGACTGAGATGTAGACATATTTCTGGGCGTCTGCCATGACGGAGAGGATGGGGGATAGATCATCTTGAGCGTCCATAAGCTGATATTTGAGGTGGAGCACTCTGAAACAATGGGACAGTTTATTTAACTATCAGTAGCATTATGCAAAAAGGGGTTAGTTATTCAGACTGTGTGGAACAAAAACACCCTATTCCCTTTATAGTGCACTACTTTTGACCACAGTCAATAGGGTGCCATTTGGGACATAGACAAATCTTCTTTGATCTCATTACCATCTGAATAAGTCTGGACAATAATAGATCATATTGTTTTCATGGTGAAATTTAAAATAATTCAAGATGTTCCGTTATTTTCAGGTTGGACTGTTCACAGAGATCGGCCCCATGTCCTGTTTCATCTCTCGTCATGTAGGTCCACATGGAAATGTCTCCTTTTAGTTGTTGAATGTTTTTTTTATTGATAAACTCTTTAATAAATGTCAATGTGGTTACTTACTGTTTCTGCAGTCCATTCCCTCAGAGATGGAGTTTGACCCCAACTCAAATCCTCCCTGTTATAAGACCACTGATGAGGTGAGATCTAAAATGAGTTCTTCACTAAATAGTGGTGGTGTGGGTGCCATTTTACTAAATTAATATTTAGGTAACACAACTGTTGGATACATGTCTTCTTATTAAAGATTCTGTCTTCTCCACATTAGGACATTGTAATCCAACAGGATGATGAGATTCGGTTAAAGATCGTGGGAACAAGAGTGGATAAAAACGACATTGTGAGTATGCTGTCAAATCCCCGTCAACTAAGGATGCTACCTGACAGACCTATACAGTGGCTTCGGAAAGTATTCAGACCTCTTGACTTTTTCTACATTTTGTTACGTTACAGCCTTATTCTAAAATTGATTAAATAAATTTTTATAAAATCAGCAATCTACACACAATATCCTATAATAACAAAGCGAAAACAGGTTTTTAGAAATTTGTACTAATTTATTAAAAATACAAATATTATTATTTACATAAGTATTCAGACCCTTTGCTATGAGACTCAAAATTGAGCTCAGATGCATCTTGTTTCCATTGATCATCCTTGAAAAGTTTCTACAACTTGATTGGAGTCCATTTGTGGTAAATACAATTGATTGGACATGTTTTGGAAAGGCACACACCTGTCTATATAAGGTCCCACAGTTGACAGTGCATGTCAGAGGAAAAACCAAGCCATGAGGTCAAACAAATTGTTCGTAGAGCTCTGAGACAGCATTCTCTCGAGTCACCGAGCTGGGGAAGGGTACCAAAAAATGTCTTCAGCATTGATGGTCCCCAAGAACACAGTGGCCTCTGTCATTCTTAAATGGAAGAAGTTTGTAACCACCAAGACTCTTCCTAGAGCTGGCCGCCCGGCCAAACGGAGCAATCGGGGGGAGAAGGGCCTTGGTCAGGGAGGTGACCAAGAACCCAATGCTCACTCTGACAGAGCTCTAGAGTTCCTCTGTGGAGATGGGAGAACCTTCCAGAAGGACAACCATCTCTGCAGCACTCCACAAATCAGGTCTTTATGGTAGAGTGGCCGACGGAAGCCACGTCTAAGTAAAAGACATGACAGCACGCTTGGAGTTTGCCAAAAGGCACACGAAGGACTCTCGCACCATGAGAAACAAGATTCTCTGGTCTGATGAAACCAAGATTGAACTCTTTGGCCTGAATGCCAAGCGTCATATCTGGAGAACCTGGCACCATCCCTACAGTGAAGCATAGTGGTGGCAGCATCACGTTGTGGGGATGTTTTTCAGGGACTGGGAGACTAGTCAGGATCAAAGGAAAGATGGATGGAGCAAAGTACAGAGATCCTTGATGAAAACCTGCTCCAGAACAATGACCCTAAGCACACAGCCAAGACAATGCATGGGTGGCTTTGGGACACATCTCTGAATGTCCTTGATTGGCCCAGCCAGAGCCCGGACTTGAACCCGATCGAACATCTTTGGGGAGACCTAAAAATAGCTGTGCAGCAACGCTCCCCATCCAACCTGACAGAGCTTGAGAGGATCTGCAGAGAGGAATTGGAGAAACTCCCCAAGTACAGGTTTCCCAAGCTTTTAGCATCATACCCAAGAAGACTCAAGGCTGTAATTGCTGCTAAAGGTGCTTCAACAAAGTACTGAGTAAAGGGTCTGAATAATTTATTTGAATGTGATATCCATTTTTTTTATATATATATATATATATAAATTAGCAAAAGTTTTAACCTGTTTTTGCTTCACCATTATGAGGTATTGTGTGTAGATTGACGAGGGGAAAAAACAATGTAATCAATCATAGAATAAGGCTGTAATGTAACAAAATGTGAAAAGGTCAAGGTGTCTGAATACTTTCCGAAGGCACAGTATAATATCCTCACAGATTGCAAGCCAATCTATCTAAAGTATGAAATATTTCCATAGTCTCATCTCTGTAAAGAGCCCTGCAAGTTGTAATGTTGAATATTTTCTTTTTCAGTTTGCTATTGGATCCCTCATGGACGATTACCTGGGTATGTTGGAGTTTTCACTTTTATTAGTCGTCTTCTTTCATATTTTTTTTTTTTTTTTTTAGATTTAATTGATCTGTAATTCATTTTTTTTCTCTTTTTCTGTTCTCAGGTCTTGTCAGCTGATGTACCAGCAGTGCTATGCTGATGTATCATCATACATCTCTCATATTTTATGTAAATGCCACGACAATACAGTACTGTCAATACAAATATTTTTCTAGGTTGATAATGTGGTATTGCTACAAATCCTGTACTAAGTGGGGACACAGTATGAATACTTACTATTGAAACCACACAGAGCCTGTTGATAAGCAGGTGGTTATGTTGCTGTATCTCTGAGTTACCCTTCAGTTGCTGTTGTATATTGTATTTCTACAACTTGAACTGAAATAAATGTTTATTTTTTGGTAATGTTGACCTTGTCTTCATTGAATGTTTTGCTAAATATGTTTTGCATTGAGGTCTGCTCCATTTCGTATGTGTTGTGCTTTTTAAAATTCTAATACACACAAATAACAAATGGGATACAGACCTATCCATCACATTCAGTCAATGGAAATTCTTTGAAACCCACTTCGAAAAATACATTACATTTTATTGTTGTAACGCAAAATCGTCCCCACTTTGTATAAATTGCTTTTTGGGCCCATAATGCAATTCTACATAAAATGGGCGTGGCTTCACTGCGTTTTCAGTTTTGAAGAAAATTGCGTAAAATGCAGCCGGAGTCTGACTAGAGCCGATACAAATTAATTGCTTTAACTAATGATGACAAATGTTAAGAACATGTTGAGCAATGTAATAAAGTAATCACTTTTCAAATAAGTTACATTACACGTTATTTTGGCTGACAATTTGTTAGCTACGTAATCCTTACGTACCGCATAGAATTACAGCAGTATTTACCGGTATGTTAGCTAGTTAACGTTATCTAGGGGCGGCAGGTAGCCTAGTGGTTAGAGCGTTGGGCCAGTAACAGAAAGATTGCTTGATAGAATCCCCGAGTCGAGCTGACAAGGTAAAAATATGTCGTTCTACTCCTGTTTTACCCACTGTTCTTTGGCCGTCATTGTAAACAAGAACTTGTTCTTTACTGACTTGCCTAGTTAAAAAAAGGTTAAATCATATATATATCGTTAGTTGGCTAATAATACGCCGAATTTGCCATATTAACTATATGCTAACACGAACTTGCCATTGTTAATTCTGGCTATCTACTCCGAATCAGAGAGAGATGTTCAGAGAGAACGTCTGATAACATGAAAACAGCCTGCTAGGGCGAGTAAAATGGTCTGAACTAACCTAGAGCGAAACGCTCGTAATTTACGAACTGGCATTCCAGATTGAATTTATGAACCCGATATCGTAAAATCTCTAGCAAGTAATTATGTTACGCTAACAAACTCGCAAGAGGTTGCATAGCAACAGCATCAACTTCCGGTAGACAGGCGAAGCGCTAGTACAGTGTTCGCTTACAGTATACTCAAATTAACTAATAGTATGTAGTATATACTCAAGTATACCGTATAATAGTATGGGTATTAAAACACAGCTCATATTAAAATTTTTGGGCAAAATGCCATTTCTTTTCAGCATTTTCATTCAACGTTTGATTTCAGCGACGCGCCCCAACAGGCAGTAAATACGTCACTGGTGCGCGCCTTGTTTCTTCCTTTCTCTCGTCCTAAAGATGGCGGCAGGGGTGAGTAAGATGGAGAGTTGCCTTGTCACTTAATTGTTATTTGCTTTTCAGCAACCATCTGTACAAAATCGCCCCCATCCGTCCACTTATCCATTACCCTTTAGTATATCTGACACATTTAGCCACTTTAAACTTCATTGCTATGTTTATTTTTTACCCCCTATAAAGTATTCCTTGACGATGCAGCATAATAGCATTTGCGATGGTAAAATGACGCCTCTTTCCGTACCTTGTGCCACGTTGGGTTCTTCAGAGTCCGTGACGAATAATGAATGAAATTACTTGCTGTCGATTTTGTATCTCCTGCGTGTCATGGCTTATTTACAGCTTTTATTTGCAAAGTATACAAATATTGCCACCTGGAGTCTCTGGGTAGCATACTTGTGGCTACTTAGCTAACTAGCAACGTACTTAATGGGAAGTAGGTGGTACTAGCTAACAGTAGGTATCAAACTAACTAGTTCGCTTGCTGTTTGGATAGGATTGTGGTCAACTTTAGGGGTAAGCCACTACCAATGCAGGATATTCATTATGATTGCCTAAACATCTTTGTGATCCGCAAGTGATGTGCCCTAATGACTTGGCATAACTTTGACTTTAGCAAGCTCAGTAGCCAATGCAAGGAAGTGAGATTTAAAGGGGTGTAACCTCTGCCTACATTGGTTGTAACAATGGGCATATCGGCCGATAAAGCTTACATATCCTGTACATTCCCAACACCAAGGGTCTAAGTGAGTTGCTTGTTGTATAGCTGTTGTGAGATATTAGGAGTACATTTTTGGCACTGGAATTGAATTTAAAATATTTTAAGCTGTTTTACTGATATCCTTCTGATGTATTTTGGCTATGCATTATTCAAATGTTTTTACCAGCAATCAGCTTCTAGGCTAGCCCAAAGCCTGACAGATGGCGATATTCAGTCGTTTCATCTTACCGTCCGAAGTTAGTGTGTACAGCTGGCAATACAACCCTATCCCCCGTGGTTAGCACATAAAACATCCATTCAGTGACTAATATCTAAGAATGCAAGTCTCGGATCTGGCGTATTGCGTTCAGCCAATCGGGCTGCAGCAGTCTGTTTACCACTGGCTAAACGCAGGGCACAACATAAGGAAGTAGCATTAGCTTAAAAATCTTGGAAAACTATTAGCCTATTTCTTCACATTGTAAGTATAGCAATGAGCACAGGACAGTAGGCGATAAGTGCACATTTTCCAAAATGCAATCAAGTTGCTGGAACACTCCATTCTCAAAATAGACCGCAAATGTGATGTCTTTTAGTGCTTTATTATAAAGGTAAAACAATTTATGGTGAAAATTATCTTCCCCAAATTTGGTATTTGACTGCGGTCATGAGTCGTGACGTAACAGCCCTAAGTAGGACTAACTTTTTATCTGTGGCTGGGGAAACTGTCCCATACTGTAGGGTGTCTACACACTGCCCCAAGTGGTTGAAAACAAGATTTCATTACATTACACTTCCTTGTGTTATAAAATACATTTTACCAAGACAAATATAATTATTCATGTTCTGAATCGTTTGCAATCTTTCTCTAACACATCAACATTATATCAAAAAAAGTTGAATTTTGTAACCTAATACAATCGTTAATAATCACAGAGCGGCGCTGCTTTCTCACACGGTCTTGAGGATTTTACATGTTGTGGTTAACGTCTGCAAAGTTGTTTCCTCAGGTCGCTGAATTAACATGACATGAGCTGAATTCAATGTAAAAGGCTATGAAAATAAAAAAGCTTGCTGTACGCTCAGTACTCCGTTGACATTTTACGCAGATAGGCTTGTTTTTGTGAGAAATCATTGAAAAAAGAACACGAATTTAGCATTAATATGAAAGGCATATGCTAAATTATTAAAATACTAAATGTTTTATTTATTTATTTGACTTTTATTTAACTTGGGGTGGCAGGTAGCCTAGTGGTAAGAGTGTTGGACTAGTAACCGAAAGGTTGAAAATTCAAATCCCCAACCTGACAAGGTACAAATCTTGTTCTGCCTCTGAACAAGGCAGTTAACCCACTGTTCCTAGGCCGTCATTGAAAATAAGAATTTGTTCTTAACTGACTTGCCTAGTTAAATAAAGGTAAAATAAAATATGCATGTCATGTCTAAAAATCAATATCTATTTGTCCTATGTTTTATATCCGCCGGATTCAAGGTGAAAGATGAGTTCAAGGGTGAGCCTGTCGGTTAGCCTTCATTTTCTCACAGCATCCAGCCTAGCTGACGCAATGCTTTTTTCCAGATTATTTTTTACCAGTTCATTTTTTCTCTGGCCTCAATTGATTAAGTCACCCTAATTTTGGTCATCCTACAAGGGTAAAAACTCCCAATAAGTTTTGTTATGTACACAATTAACATATTAATAACATAATTTGACCCATTGGTCAAAAGATGTTTTTGATTGAACACCCTGCGTAGCCTACTGTTAGAAACCACTAGTTATGTAGGTACTAGAGATTCTACCAGTTGTTCCTGTCTAAACCACCACCTGGATCTAGAAGCACTACTGTGTACAGGGTTTTCCTCCCCATTTAATATAGTTGTGATGGTTCTCCCTTCTGTAGACTCTGTACACGTATCCAGAGAACTGGAGAGCCTTCAAGGCTCAGATTGCAGCCCAGTACAGCGGTGCACGCCTCAAGGTACTACACCTTTAACCTGCCTTATCATATTTATTCTTATTGCCCTGTGATTTGTTTTTAAATGTTGTATTTATATTGTTTTTACTACGGCTGTAACGATGACAACGTAACTCTGTTTACACAAGCAGCCCAATTCTGATCATTTGCCACCAATTCGTAATTTGACCGATCAGCTCTATTGGCCATAATTGGGCAAAAGATAAGAATTGGGCTGCCTGAGTAAACGCAGCCTAATTTCTCTTGGGATGAATAAAGTATAATCTCGTCTCAAGGTGGCCAGCAGCGCCCCTGCCTTCACCTTCGGGCAGACGAACCGTACCCCCGCCTTCCTCAACAACTTCCCCTTGGGCAAGGTCAGTTTCTGTATCCGTTTTGTAATGTGATCCATCTGAAATAGCACCCTATTCCCTACACCGTGCACTACTTTTGACCAAGGTCTTATATAGGGAATAGTGTGCCGCTTGGGATACTAACACGGTTTACCTTGTACACATCCTTGAACTTGGATGATAAGATGTTGTACTGTCTGTGTTAGCAACGCTATATTCCCAAAAATAGTTTGTATGATGCAATGATGTTTTGAATTTCTTCACCTGAAATAATCATGAAGTTTTCTTGAGCTTTTTAACCCTGAGCATCAGACGTAAACATTTGCTATTGGTTGGTGTCTCCCATCTAGGGACAGGTGTTGAAAATGGACTCCCAACTAATCAAATAAATGACTGACTCTGTTTTCCTTTTTTAAACTGTTCCCCCTCGCCAGGTTCCAGCTTTTCAGGGCGATGACGGCTTCTGTCTTTCCGAGAGTAATGCCATTGCTCACTACCGTAAGTCTGCTTTTCACATCCCGTCTTTTTCTGCATCTGGAGTAGACAAATGGAACCCTGTCCTCTATATAGTGCACTACTGTTGACCAGGGTCCATAGGGTAGTGCAGTACTGTTGACCAGGGCCTTTATAGTGCAGTACTGTTGACCAGGGCCTTTATAGTGCAGTACTGTTGACCAGGGGCCATAGGGTAGTGCACTACTGTTGACCAGGGGCCATAGGGTAGTGCACTACTGTTGACCAGGGGCCATAGGGTAGTGCACTACTGTTGACCAGGGGCCATAGGGTAGTGCACTACTGTTGACCAGGGGCCATAGGGTAGTGCACTACTGTTGACCAGGGGCCATAGGGTAGTGCACTACTGTTGACCAGGGGCCATAGGCTAGTGCACTACAGTTGACCAGGGGCCATAGGCTAGTGCACTACTGTTGACCCAGGGCCATAGGGCGGTGTTCGCTCAAAAGTCAGGTCTGCTGGGCGCAAACTTGGAACGTTGTGAAAATTCTGTGCAACTTCTGGCGTGCGTTTACTGTGAACACTAAGGCTGTACCAGCTTTAAGTTAATGTGTAACCGATGTGAAATGGCTAGCTAGTTAGCGGTGGTGCGCGCTAATAGCCTTTCAAACGGTGATGTCACTCGCTCTGAGACCTTGGAAGTAGTGGTTCCCCTTGCTCTGCAAGGGCCGTGGCTTTTGTGGAGCGATGGGTAACGATGCTTCGTGGGTGACTGTTGTTGATATGTGCAGAGGGTCCCTGGTTCGCGCCCGAGGTCGGGGCGAGGGGACGGACTAAAGTTATACTGTTACACATGCATCCCATAACATTTTAACATGGAAATTGCTGTTCTATCATTCAGCCAACAGTAGCAGCCAATGTGTGGTCAATGTAGGCCTATATTCCATGAGACTTTTGAGGGGGAAATAACATGCAGGGCTTGACATTAACCTGATTATCCACTTGTCCTTCAGACAAGGGGGTGACTAAAAAATGTTGTGGTGGTTGATGCAAGAAACAAAATAAAATGCATTATTCCCATATAATTATTACAGAGAATCAGAATGTATACTACTCTCTGCCTATTGGCTACTTGGCTTATTCAAGCCTGTCTCAAAATAAATCACTTCTACTTTGAGGCAAAAGAAAAAGCTCTTTACCTTACTCGCTTCTTACTCTTCTTGTAGGAAGCAACCACTCCCCCATTGCTGACTACAAATTATCTATAACTGGGCTAATAACTCAAAGTAGCAAAGGATATGAACAAAATGTGCATGTGGCTACATGCAGCTCTTCCTTTGATCTCAAAACAAGCGCATCTACTCACAACTGCTTGTGCTGTGAACACAGTCCAGTTCTAAGTAAATGACACAGATCCATATATGGCAGTGGTCTATTTGCATATAGGCCTACTGCAGCTCTGATTGGTTTTGGCGCACCGGTCTGTAGAGTACGGGCTTAGTCGCTCTATAGAATCCGATTCGTTATGCCTACAACCAAATCTCTTGCATAATTAGCTTTGCGTACTAAGTCTTGCATAGTTTTGTTTTGTTATGTTGGATTGAAAGTGACTAATATTGCGTTGATTCGATCACAATTCCCACAGTAAAGGGAAACGTTGATAGTGTTAACTAATGGGGGAAAACTCTAGAAAGGGGAGTGAAGTTCAATCTCGTGCTTCTCTGTGGGGGGGGGGGGGGGGGGTGTGCAGATATTTCTTCTGAACGCTCATCTTAGAGGGAACATTGTCCATACGGTAGTTACAATGACGGCCTACCGGGGAACAGTGGGTTAAGTGTCTTGTTCAGGGGCAGAACAACAGATTTTTACCTTGTCCGCTCTGGGATTTGAACCAGCAACCTTTCAGTTACTGGCCCAACGCTCTAACAACTAGGCTACCTGCAGACGGGTGGCCAGTTACCCTCGTCCTCCTCGATAGCTGCCCTCATGCAGTGTTCGGTTTCCAACTGCCCCAGTTCATCACCTGAATGCTACTAATCAGCTGTCAATCATAAACTTGATTGGCTGCATCGGGTGTTTGTCTGGGGATGCAACCTTGGGTCTTCAGCCCAAGGTGGCAGGGCTGAAAGGCAGTGGAAATGTTTTGGGGGGGATTCAGTCCATTTGTATTGTAAAGAGGGACTTTTCAATTAATTGCAATTCATCTGATCACTCTTCATAACATTCTGGAGTATTTGCAAATTGCCATCATACAAACTGAGGCAGCAGACTTTGTGAAAATGTATATTTGTGTCATTCTCAACTTTTGGCCACGACTGTACATTGTAGAGTCATCAGCATACATTACCACCCTCCCTGACTGTGGGGATTTCATTCTAGAGGAACAGTGTCTGGGAAGTGAATCCTGTGTGGTCTTCAATACATCCACATCCTTCTGTGTGAACTGAAGGCTTGTTTTAATGTCTTGTACATCTTTAGTTAAGTCGTCCAGCCGTTGGTAGAATCCATGATCAAAGTTATTTTCCTGCTGAAGTATCATTTCCTTATAGAAAACTTACTGCTTCTCCAAGAGTTCACGTACCTTCCCAGCAGAGATGTAATCCTCGTCTTTTTCCCGAAGGCGTGATAGTAAAGATGGTAGGACGAGCCCTCTATTCACTCCGTGAAATGAGAGACGCCAGCGGTGGTCCTAAAACCGAGACAAATTGAAATCGGTGGTCCTAGCCACAAGGGCTAACTGCTTAGCGTGCTTGGTATCCAGCTTAGCGTGCTTGGTATCCAGCTTAGCGTGCTTGGTATCCAGCAATAGTAGCCCAGGTTGCCTAGCTTGATTGCTAGCAGCTAGGCTAGCTGCTTTACCAATGTATTACCACCTTGTTAGAGCTAGGATCCCTGGACATATATTGGCGGTCCCAGCGTTAACGCTAACTGCGTCCCAGGATCCAGATATGAATAGGGAAACTACTGTAACCTTTTTATTAGCTAACTAGGTAGTTTATTGTTAAAGTAAAAAATAAACAGAGTTTCTAGTCTTGTACTGCGCGAGATGGCGGTGTTAAAATCTTATGCTTAAACGTTGGAATCATTGAAGGGGGTGGGGTGGGACTACTACGGTTAGCAAACAGTTAACATAACACTTTAATATTTTTCCTTATCAATGGCAACTGTTTAGATGGTTCACAGGCTCTTAACTCAAGTTAGTAGTTCAGTCCTTTAGGATTGGAGACTCCATTTCCCCTGGTCCAGCACCACGGTGTTTTATAAGGAGTAAACACCAGTGACTCAGTGGGAAAGCCATACTGGTAGAGTATCTGCTCTGATCCTTGATACAAGCCATGACTGGACTGTGTTTTCTAAGGCCAATGGGCTGGAATGTCAACCAAAATCGCCATATCCACTTTTTTTTTTTTTTTGTAAACATGGGATTGGAAAAAATATAGATCACGCAGCATTTTGCTTGGATTCACTGCCCCTTTGGGACTGCATTACCTGTTACGATCTGAGCCCACGGTCTCATCGTATGTGCCGTCTTCTCGTCGTATGTGCCGTCTTCTCGTCGTATGTGCCGTCTTCTCGTCGTATGTGCCGTCTTCTCGTCGTATGTGCCGTCTTCTCGTCGTATGTGCCGTCTTCTCGTCGTATGTGCCGTCTTCTCGTCGTATGTGCCGTCTTCTCGTCGTATGTGCCGTCTTCTCGTCGTATGTGCCGTCTTCTCGTCGTATGTGCCGTCTTCTCGTCGTATGTGCCGTCTTCTCGTCGTATGTGCCGTCTCATCGTCGTATGTGCCGTCTCATCGTCGTATGTGCCGTCTCATCGTCGTATGTGCCGTCTCATCGTCGTATGTGCCGTCTCATCGTCGTATGTGCCGTCTCATCGTCGTATGTGCCGTCTCATCGTCGTATGTGCCGTCTCATCGTCGTATGTGCCGTCTCATCGTCGTATGTGCCGTCTCATCGTCGTATGTGCCGTCTCATCGTCGTATGTGCCGTCTCATCGTCGTATGTGCCGTCTCATCGTCGTATGTGCCGTCTCATCGTCGTATGTGCCGTCTCATCGTCGTATGTGCCGTCTCATCGTCGTATGTGCCGTCTCATCGTCGTATGTGCCGTCTCATCGTCGTATGTGCCGTCTCATCGTCGTATGTGCCGTCTCATCGTCGTATGTGCCGTCTCATCGTCGTATGTGCCGTCTCATCGTCGTATGTGCCGTCTCATCGTCGTATGTGCCGGCTCCTCGTCGTATCTGCCGTCTCCTCGTCGTATCTGCCGGCTCCTCGTCGTATCTGCCGGCTCCTCGTCGTATCTGCCGTCGTATCTGCCGTCGTCTCATCGTATCTACCGTCGTCTCATCGTATCTACCGTCTTCTCCTCCAGTGAGCAATGAGGCCCTGCGTGGCAGCAGTCCCCAGGCCCAGGCCCAGGTGCTTCAGTGGGTGAGCTTTGCCGATGCTGAAATCATCCCTCCAGCTTCTGCGTGGGTCTTCCCTACCTTGGGAATCATGCAGTTCAACAAACAGGTATGTACGGTTACCATTGTATTCTGATGCTCTTTATTGAAATTACACTGTAGATGAACAGATGTCACAACCAAGGTGGGAAATTAACCTTTTAATCTACCAGCCACACATGATTGTTTATCAGCAAAATATTATTTAATTTTTCGTTTACTTTATGTAGCTAGCTAACAAATTCAAATTGGGACCGCAAACCATCCCAATTTGGTTTTAACGTTCACACCCATAGTCTGTATTGCTGTTAACATTCTCTAGGTGTTGTGAGATACATTAAGTCACATGCTATAGCAAACATCTGAGATGTGCCGCATGGTGGTAGGGGCAATGGGCAACGTAACTTCACACTGGTAGTATGACATAGAAATTCGGTTAGGTGACTAATGCTAAATGAGGTGTCTTAGGAGCCAACTTATCTGTTCTGGTTTACGGTTACTCTGCTCAATTTGGTGCCATGTCTCTCACCCTGTAGCCTCTAGTCATGCACAATCTAATGTATCCATTGTAAATGTAATGCATTGCGTCCCCCCCCCCTCCTCCTCCAGGCAACAGAGCAGGCCAAGGAGGAGGTAAAGAAGGTTCTGTCTGTCCTCAACCATCACCTCAACACCAGGACCTTCCTGGTTGGAGAGAGAGTCAGCCTGGCTGATATCAGCGTGGCCTGCAGCATGATCTGGCTCTTTAAACAGGTTTGACATTCTGTTATGACCACACATACCCTAGGGGCTTCATGTCCTCTGACTTAGTCCAGGTGGGTGTTTCCCTGTCCGTTCCTCAAGAAAGTACCTCTTGAACTGCACACATTTTTTTGCTTCAGTTAACAAATCAATGGCTTGTTGAATCAGGGAACCTTTTATATTTAAACATAGGCCGTGTCTCCAAATTGGCTCCCTATTAAGTGCACTTTATATAGGGATGTGTTCCGTTAGGATTTACCAGAGACAGGGTAACCCTAGTGATGGGTTGAAACACACTAGTGTTCCATTCAGGATGGTTTACCAGAGACAGTAACCCTAGTGATGGACTAAAACACACTAGTGTTCCATTCAGGATGGTTTACCAGAGACAGTAACCCTAGTGATGGACTAAAACACACTAGTGTTCCATTCATGATGGTTTACCAGAGACAGTAACCCTAGTGATGGACTAAAACACACTAGTGTTCCATTCAGGATGGTTTACCAGAGACAGTAACCCTAGTGATGGACTAAAACACACTAGTGTTCCATTCAGGATGGTTTACCAGAGACAGTAACCCTAGTGATGGACTAAAACACACTAGTGTTCCATTCAGGATGGTTTACCAGAGACAGTAACCCTAGTGATGGACTAAAACACACTAGTGTTCCATTCAGGATGGTTTACCAGAGACAGTAACCCTAGTGATGGACTAAAACACACTAGTGTTCCATTCAGGATGGTTTACCAGAGACAGTACATTTACATTTAAGTCATTTAGCAGACGCTCTTATCCAGAGCGACTTACAAATTGGTGCATTCACCTTATGATATCCAGTGGAACAACCACTTTACAATAGTGCATCTAACTCTTTTAAGGGGGGGGGGGGTTAGAAGGATTACTTTATCCTATCCTAGGTATTCCTTAAAGAGGTGGGGTTTCAGGTGTCTCCGGAAGGTGGTGATTGACTCCGCTGACCTGGCGTCGTGAGGGAGTTTGTTCCACCATTGGGGTGCCAGAGCAGCGAACAGTTTTGACTGGGCTGAGCGGGAACTGTACTTCCTCAGAGGTAGGGAGGCGAGCAGGCCAGAGGTGGATGAACGCAGTGCCCTTGTTTGGGTGTAGGGCCTGATCAGAGCCTGAAGGTACGGAGGTGCCGTTCCCCTCACAGCTCCGTAGGCAAGCACCATGGTCTTGTAGCGGATGCGAGCTTCAACTGGAAGCCAGTGGAGAGAGCGGAGGAGCGGGGTGACGTGAGAGAACTTGGGAAGGTTGAACACCAGACGGGCTGCGGCGTTCTGGATGAGTTGTAGGGGTTTAATGGCACAGGCAGGGAGCCCAGCCAACAGCGAGTTGCAGTAATCCAGACGGGAGATGACAAGTGCCTGGATTAGGACCTGCGCCGCTTCCTGTGTGAGGCAGGGTCGTACTCTGCGAATGTTGTAGAGCATGAACCTACAGGAACGGGTCACCGCCTTGATGTGAGTTGAGAACGACAGGGTGTTGTCCAGGATCACGCCAAGGTTCTTAGCACTCTGGGAGGAGGACACAATGGAGTTGTCAACCGTGATGGCGAGATCATGGAACGGGCAGTCCTTCCCCGGGAGGAAGAGCAGCTCCGTCTTGCCGAGGTTCAGCTTGAGGTGGTGATCCGTCATCCACACTGATATGTCTGCCAGACATGCAGAGATGCGATTCGCCACCTGGTTATCAGAGGGGGGAAAGGAGAAGATTAATTGTGTGTCGTCTGCATAGCAATGATAGGAGAGACCATGTGAGGATATGACAGAGCCAAGTGACTTGGTGTATAGCGAGAATAGGAGAGGGCCTAGAACAGAGCCCTGGGGGACACCAGTGGTGAGAGCACGTGGTGCGGAGACAGATTCTCGCCACGCCACCTGGTAGGAGCGACCTGTCAGGTAGGACGCAATCCAAGCGTGGGCCGCGCCGGAGATGCCCAGCTCGGAGAGGGTGGAGAGGAGGATCTGATGGTTCACAGTATCAAAGGCAGCCGATAGGTCTAGAAGGATGAGAGCAGAGGAGAGAGAGTTAGCTTTAGCAGTGCGGAGCGCCTCCGTGACACAGAGAAGAGCAGTCTCAGTTGAATGACTAGTCTTGAAACCTGACTGATTTGGATCAAGAAGGTCATTCTGAGAGAGATAGCAGGAGAGCTGGCCAAGGACGGCACGTTCAAGAGTTTTGGAGAGAAAAGAAAGAAGGGATACTGGTCTGTAGTTGTTGACATCGGAGGGATCGAGTGTAGGTTTTTTCAGAAGGGGTGCAACTCTCGCTCTCTTGAAGACGGAAGGGACGTAGCCAGCGGTCAAGGATGAGTTGATGAGCGAGGTGAGGTAAGGGAGAAGGTCTCCGGAAATGGTCTGGAGAAGAGAGGAGGGGATAGGGTCAAGCGGGCAGGTTGTTGGGCGGCCGGCCGTCACAAGACGCGAGATTTCATCTGGAGAGAGAGGGGAGAAAGAGGTCAAAGCACAGGGTAGGGCAGTGTGAGCAGAACCAGCGGTGTCGTTTGACTTAGCAAACGAGGATCGGATGTCGTCGACCTTTTTTTCAAAATGGTTGACGAAGTCATCTGCAGAGAGGGAGGAGGGGGGGGGGAGGGGGAGGAGGATTCAGGAGGGAGGAGAAGGTGGCAAAGAGCTTCCTAGGGTTAGAGGCAGATGCTTGGAATTTAGAGTGGTAGAAAGTGGCTTTAGCAGCAGAGACAGAAGAGGAGAATGTAGAGAGGAGGGAGTGAAAGGATGCCAGGTCCGCAGGGAGGCGAGTTTTCCTCCATTTCCGCTCGGCTGCCCGGAGCCCTGTTCTGTGAGCTCGCAGTGAGTCGTCGAGCCACGGAGCAGGAGGGGAGGACCGAGCCGGCCTGGAGGATAGGGGACATAGAGAGTCAAAGGATGCAGAAAGGGAGGAGAGGAGGGTTGAGGAGGCAGAATCAGGAGATAGGTTGGAGAAGGTTTGAGCAGAGGGAAGAGATGATAGGATGGAAGAGGAGAGAGTAGCGGGGGAGAGAGAGCGAAGGTTGGGACGGCGCGATACCATCCGAGTAGGGGCAGTGTGGGAAGTGTTGGATGAGAGCGAGAGGGAAAAGGATACAAGGTAGTGGTCGGAGACTTGGAGGGGAGTTGCAGTGAGATTAGTGGAAGAACAGCATCTAGTAAAGATGAGGTCAAGCGTATTGCCTGCCTTGTGAGTAGGGGGGGAAGGTGAGAGGGTGAGGTCAAAAGAGGAGAGGAGTGGAAAGAAGGAGGCAGAGAGGAATGAGTCAAAGGTAGACGTGGGGAGGTTAAAGTCACCCAGAACTGTGAGAGGTGAGCCATCCTCAGGAAAGGAACTTATCAGGGCGTCAAGCTCATCGATGAACTCTCCAAGGGAACCTGGAGGGCGATAAATGATAAGGATGTTAAGCTTGAAAGGGCTGGTAACTGTGACAGCATGGAATTCAAAGGAGGCGATAGACAGATGGGTCAGGGGAGAAAGAGAGAATGTCCACTTGGGAGAGATGAGGATCCCAGTGCCACCACCCCGCTGACCAGAAGCTCTCGGGGTGTGCGAGAACACGTGGGCAGACGAGGAGAGAGCAGTAGGAGTAGCAGTGTTATCAGTGGTAATCCATGTTTCCGTCAGTGCCAAGAAGTCGAGGGACTGGAGGGACGCATAGGCTGAGATGAACTCTGCCTTGTTGGCCGCAGATCGGCAGTTCCAGAGGCTGCCGGAGACCTGGAACTCCACGTGGGTCGTGCGCGCTGGGACCACCAGGTTAGAGTAGCGGCGGCCACGCGGTGTGAAGCGTTTGTATGGTCTGTGCAGAGAGGAGAGAAGAGGGATAGACAAACACATAGTTGACAGGCTACAGAAGAGGCTACACTAATGCAAAGGAGATTAGAATGACAAGTGGACTACACGTCTCGAATGTTCAGAAAGTTAAGCTTACGTTGCAAAATAAAATCTTATTGACTAAAATGATATAGTACTGCTGGCTGGTGAAGTAGGCTGGCTAGCAGTGGCTGCGTTGTTGACTTTGTTTGAAAGTGTAGCTGGCTAGGTAACCTCTAACTGGCTAGGTAACCTCGACAATTTCTCTAGATTTCTCTAAACTACACAATTATCTTGGATACAAGGACAGCAAAGACAACTATGTAGCTAGCTAACACTACGCTAATCAAGTCGTTCCGTTGTAATGTAAGTTTCTACAGTGCTGCTATTCGGTAGAAGTTGGCTAGCTAGCAGTGTTGACTAGGTAGGAGAACGGCAGCGCGGCGGACGAAAATAGCTGGCTAGCTAACCGATAATTACTCAAAACTACACAATTATCTTAGATACAAAGATAGCAAAGACAACTATGTAGCTAGCTAACACTACACTAATCAAGTCGTTCCGTTGTAACGTAATCGGTAACCCTAGTGATGGACTAAAACACACTAGTGTTCCATTCAGGATGGTTTACCAGAGACAGTAACCCTAGTGATGGACTAAAACACACTAGTGTTCCATTCAGGATGGTTTACCAGAGACAGTAACCCTAGTGATGGACTAAAACACACTAGTGTTCCATTCAGGATGGTTTACCAGAGACAGTAACCCTAGTGATGGACTAAAACACACTAGTGTTCCATTCAGGATGGTTTACCAGAGACAGTAACCCTAGTGATGGACTAAAACACACTAGTGTTCCATTCAGGATGGTTTACCAGAGACAGTAACCCTAGGGATGGACTAAAACACACTAGTGTTCCATTCAGAATGGTTTACCAGAGACAGTAACCCTAGTGATGGGTTAAAACACACTTTCGATGGAGATTGAAAAAAACATGGAAGGGTTTTGAATCCAGGACTAGGCTTAATCTGGGTCCGGGAAACTGGCCGATGTGGCTTTGATGTCTTATGACTTAGCCTAGGGTTAGTATTTCTCTAGCCATTCCTCGAGGCAGAACCCTTATGACTGCACATATCACATCTAGCTACAAACTTGACCAATGTATGGGAAACATTAACCTAAATGCTACATCTTATGTTTAGAGTAGTGGCGCTGTCCACGTGGTTTTAAATGTCCCTCTCCTCCTCCTGTAGGTCCTTGAGCCTTCCTTCCGCCAACCTTTCCCCAACGTGACCCGCTGGTTCCAGACCTGCGTCAACCAGCCCCAGTTCAAGACTGTGCTCGGAGAGGTCAAGCTCTGCGGCAAGATGGCTCAGTTTGATCGTAAGGACCAACTGTAAAAGAAAGGATTCTTCCACATATTGTTCTAGTTCCATGATATATAAAAAATGTTTTCTATGAAGAATTGTGTTGTATTTTCTGCACATTTTACACATTTTGATAGATTTCTAAATTAGAAATAATAGGACGTTTGTTTTAATGGAGAAGATTGAAAGGTGTTTTATATGAAGTAATTTGTCACCCACCCAAGACCGTACTATCATGACAGAGGCATCCCCCTCGTTGTGAAATCTAATCCTTGGGAGAATAACGCAGGACTTTGGCACAGGTTAAAGTAGACCCAATCTACAATAATCTGACTAGAAGACCTGGGACAATAGTTGATATATTATGAGCGGTGCCGGGGATGCCCCTCTTCAAGCACCGATGCATGCTAATATTGTGATCAAATGGTAATGAGGTTTATTTGATGTTAAAAGATGCAAACACAAGGAAACACTCGGTGTAGTACACTACACTGGATTTGTTATTGAATGTCTTTATTGAATGTCTTTATACTCCAGCCAAGAAGTTCTCTGATATGCAGCCCAAGAAGGACACCCCTCCCAAGAAAGACACCCCTCCCAAGAAAGAGAAAGCTGGAAAGGAGGCAGGCAAACCTCAGGAGAAGAAGGATAAGAAGAAGAAGGAAGAGAAGGAAGCTGCCCCCGCTGAGGAGGAAATGGACGAGTGTGAAGCAGCTCTGGCTTCAGAACCCAAAACAAAGGACCCTTTCGCTCACCTACCAAAGAGGTACATCATATGTCCACATATATCAGACCTGAGGGTTATACTAATGATCTGGATCAATGAGTTAGCCAGCTAACTTGCCTAAATATTGTGATATAACTTATTTTTCTTTTTTTATATAAAGATAATAAGCTTGTCATGGTGTAATTGACTCAACAATTTAACAATTCTTGTGTATTTGTATTATGTTGTATTTTTAAATAGTGTAGATGCAGGGCTCCCTCATAAAATAGATGAGACTATTTATAGTTAGTTAAAGTTATAATCTAAAGTTATTTTGGGTTGTTTATCAAAGTTAGCCAGCTAACTCATTGATCCAAAGGGGGTATATTATAAAGCTGGATCAATGAGTTAGCCAGCTAACTTTGATTAGCAACCAGAAATAACTATAGATTTTCTGGTTCATTTAAAAAATCTCAACTTTAACCTTTCAAACACCTTTGAGGGCTGGAGGCTGTTCCAGAAGGCTGGAGCAGTGAGTTGGCCAGCTGTCCAAAGTTGCTTGAAATAACTGGATCGTTTTTGAGGAATAGACTTAAAATTGTCATGGCGTAATTATCTTCTACAAATGTAGCTTTTTTCAAGGACCAATGCTGCCGTTTTTCATCTCGATATCAAATAATTTCTGGGTAACAATTAAGTACCTTACTGTGATTTGTTTTAAATTGAAAGGGCCGAAAATGAACGAAACTAGCTTCGTACTGTTTGAGTGGGTGGCAGACGAGATGTTATTGGCAGAGTTTTGCAGCTCTCTTTCTTATTGGTCTATTATCTAATTTAATGCTAGGTGATGTCACCAGGCAGGCCGAAATTCCATCCCACAAACAGGCTGACATCAGGTGTTTTCTGTGTGGTTTTTCAACCAGTTCCTACACTAAAAGGGCATTAACATTTTTAAAATGTCACTATTATTCCAACCGTGTGGAACTGCAGTGTTTATTTATATATAAAACGCAGGAAAGTCACGCTTTTGACAACCAAAATCCCCTTTAATTAACCAAAAAATCCTAAATTACATGTGGCTATAAAAGTTAGTTGAATAATAATCCTGCGTTCTGGAATACTCCACTTGGTTCAAACCTGAGGTCTATCCTGACTGACTCCTCTCTGGGGGCTCTAGTACTGAGGTCTATCCTGACAGACTCCTCTCTGGGGGCTCTAGTACTGAGGTCTATCCTGACAGACTCCTCTCTGGGGGCTCTAGTACTGAGGTCTATCCTGACGGACTCCTCTCTGGGGGCTCTAGTACTGAGGTCTATCCTGACGGACTCCTCTCTGGGGGCTCTAGTACTGAGGTCTATCCTGACAGACTCCTCTCTGGGGGCTCTAGTACTGAGGTCTATCCTGACGGACTCCTCTCTGGGGGCTCTAGTACTGAGGTCTATCCTGACGGACTCCTCTCTGGGGGCTCTAGTACTGAGGTCTATCCTGACGGACTCCTCTCTGGGGGCTCTAGTACTGAGGTCTATCCTGACGGACTCCTCTCTGGGGGCTCTAGTACTGAGGTCTATCCTGACAGACTCCTCTATGGGGGCTCTAGTACTGAGGTCTATCCTGACGGACTCCTCTCTGGGGGCTCTAGTACTGAGGTCTATCCTGACGGACTCCTCTCTGGGGGCTCTAGTACTGAGGTCTATCCTGACAGACTCCTCTCTGGGGGCTCTAGTACTGAGGTCTATCCTGACGGACTCCTCTCTGGGGGCTCTAGTACTGAGGTCTATCCTGACGGACTCCTCTCTGGGGGCTCTAGTACGGAGGTCTATCCTGACGGACTCCTCTCTGGGGGCTCTAGTACTGAGGTCTATCCTGACGGACTCCTCTCTGGGGGCTCTAGTACGGAGGTCTATCCTGACGGACTCCTCTCTGGGGGCTCTAGTACGGAGGTCTATCCTGACGGACTCCTCTCTGGGGGCTATTACTAATAATATTTTTAACTGTTTTTCGCTTTGTCATTATGGGGTCTTGTGTGTGTGTAGATGGATGAGGAAAAAACATGAATTGAATTAATCCATTTTAGAGTAAGGCTGTAAAGTAACTATGTGGAAAAAGTTGAGGGGTCTGAATACTTTCTGAATGCACTGTATATATATTAACCTCTGAGTTATTAGGTGACTAGGAGTGTACAATCCCTCCCCCTGTTCTCCTGATTCCTCTCTCCTCTTCCTGCAGTGCATTTGTCATGGACGAGTTCAAGAGGAAGTACTCTAACGAGGACACGCTGACTGTAGCCGTGCCCCACTTCTGGGAACACTTTGACAAGGAGGGCTACTCCATCTGGTACGGCGAGTACAAATTCCCCGAGGAGCTCACCATGACCTTCATGAGCTGCAACCTCATCATGGGTGAGATACCTACCACAGCCATCCATAGGCTCGACACCCACAGCCACCCATAGGCTCGACACCCACAGCCACCCATAGGCTCGACACCCACAGCCACCCATAGGCTCGACACCCACAGCCACCCATAGGCTCGACACCCACAGCCACCCATAGGCTCTACACCCACAGCCACCCATAGGCTCTACACCCACAGCCACCCATAGGCTCTACACCCACAGCCACCCATAGGCTCGACACCCACAGCCACCCATAGGCTCGACACCCACAGCCACCCATAGGCTCGACACCCACAGCCACCCATAGGCTCGACACCCACAGCCACCCATAGGCTCGACACCCACAGCCACCCATAGGCTCGACACCCACAGCCACCCATAGGCTCGACACCCACAGCCACCCATAGGCTCGACACCCACAGCCACCCATAGGCTCGACACCCACAGCCACCCATAGGCTCGACACCCACAGCCACCCATAGGCTCGACACCCACAGCCACCCATAGGCTCGACACCCACAGCCACCCATAGGCTCGACACCCACAGCCACCCATAGGCTCGACACCCACAGCCACCCATAGGCTCGACACCCACAGCCACCCATAGGCTCGACACCCACAGCCACCCATAGGCTCGACACCCACAGCCACCCATAGGCTCGACACCCACAGCCACCCATAGGCTCGACACCCACAGCCACCCATAGGCTCGACACCCACAGCCACCCATAGGCTCGACACCCACAGCCACCCATAGGCTCGACACCCACAGCCACCCATAGGCTCGACACCCACAGCCACCCATAGGCTCGACACCCACAGCCACCCATAGGCTCGACACCCACAGCCACCCATAGGCTCGACACCCACAGCCACCCATAGGCTCGACACCCACAGCCACCCATAGGCTCGACACCCACAGCCACCCATAGGCTCGACACCCACAGCCACCCATAGGCTCGACACCCACAGCCACCCATAGGCTCGACACCCACAGCCACCCATAGGCTCGACAGCCACCCATAGGCTCGACAGCCACCCATAGGCTCGACAGCCACCCATAGGCTCGACAGCCACCCATAGGCTCGACAGCCACCCATAGGCTCGACAGCCACCCATAGGCTCGACAGCCACCCATAGGCTCGACAGCCACAGCCACCCATAGGCTCGACACCCACAGCCATTCATACCACAGCCTCTATAATCACTGCCATCCATAGGCTCTACACCCACAGACATCCATGGTTATGTCAACAGTTCATAGGGGTGACTCGATAGTAAAGGTTTGTTCATGTTAATCTCACTTTTCACTCCGCATTGCAGCTGTGTATTTCGTCAAGGATTTCACATGTAGCAATCATTGTCAAAAACGGAATGTTGGAGTCTGGGGGGAATGTCTGGGGGGGTACTGGGAATGTCTGGGGGGGGGGGGGTACTGGGAATGTCTGGGGGGGGGGGTACTGGGAATGTCTGGGGGGGGGGGGTACTGGGAATGTCTGGGGGGGGGGGTACTGGGAATGTCTGGGGGGGGGGGGTACTGGGAATGTCTGGGGGGGGGGGTACTGGGAATGTCTGGGGGGGGGGGGTACTGGGAATGTCTGGGGGGGGGGTACTGGGAATGTCTGGGGGGGGGGTACTGGGAATGTCTGGGGGGGGGGGTACTGGGAATGTCTGGGGGGGGTACTGGGAATGTCTGGGGGGGTACTGGGAATGTCTGGGGGGGGTACTGGGAATGTCTGGGGGGGGGTACTGGGAATGTCTGGGGGGGGGTACTGGGAATGTCTGGGGGGGGGGGGGTACTGGGAATGTCTGGGGGGGGGGGGGGTACTGGGAATATCTGGGGGGGGTGGTACTGTGGGAATGTCTGGGGGGGGGGGTACTGGGAATATCTGGGGGGGGGGGGGTACTGGGAATATCTGGGGGGGGGGGGTACTGGGAATATCTGGGGGGGGTGTGTACTGGGAATATCTGGGGGGGGGGGTACTGGGAATATCTGGGGGGGGGGGGTACTGGAAATATCTGGGGGGGGGGGTACTGGGAATGTCTGGGGGGTACTGAGAGCTGTTCATCTTTCAGGAATGTTCCAGCGACTTGACAAACTCCGCAAGAACGGCTTTGCCAGCGTGATCCTGTTCGGCGGGAACAACGACAGTAGCATTTCTGGAATCTGGATCTTCAGAGGACAGGACTTAGCTTTCACTGTGAGTTTCTGATTCCCCTTGGGCTGTTTGGGGTGGAAGGTCATTTTAGTAGACAATTCTTGTCCATTATTCCCCTGTGGAATAATAAAGTTGACTGAACAGTCTTGGGGATACACTGGGGACTTGTTTCCCAGACATATATTAAGTGTAGACCCAGGATTAAAGCTCGACAACAGCCAGTGAAATTGCAGGGCGCCAAATTCAAAAACACAGAAATACAATAATTAAAATTCCTCAAACATACAAGTATTTTACACCATTTTAAAGATTAACTTCTTGTAAATCCAGCCACAGTGTCCGATTTCAAATAGGCTTTACGACGAAAGCACACCAAAAGATTATGTTAGGTCAGCACCTAGTCACAGAACCATAAAGCCATTTTCCAGCCAAGGAGAGCCCTCACAAAAGTCAGAAATAGGATTAAATTAATCACTAACCTTTGATCTTCATCAGATGGCACTCAAAGGACTTCATGTTACACAATGAATGTGTGTTTTGTTCGATAAAGTTAATCTTTATGTCCAAAAACCTCATTTGAAATTGGTGTGTTATGGTCAGAAATGCATTGTCTCAAACAAACATCCGGCGAAAGTGCAGAGATCCACATCACATTACAGAAATACTCATCATAAACATTGATAAAAAATACAAGTGTTATGCATGGAAATAGATAAACTTCTCCTTAATGCAACCGCTGTGTCAGATTTCAAAAAGGCTTTACGGCGAAAGCACACCTTGCGATTATGTTAGGTCAGCACCTAGCCACAGAAAAACATACAGCCATTTTCCAAAGAAGGAGACGTCACAAAAGTCAGAAATAGCATTATAAATATTCACTTACCTTTGCTCTTCATCAGAATGCACTCCCAGGAATCCCAGTTCCACAATAAATGTTTGTTTTGTTCGATAAAAGTCCAAAATTTATGTCCAAATACCTCCTTTTTTTGCGTTTAGTTCACAAATCCAAACTCAAGAGGCGTGGTCAAGTCCAGGCGAAAGTTCAGATGAGAAGTCCAAAAAGTTATATTACAGTTCGTAGAAACATGTCAAACGATGTATAGAATCAATCTTTAGGATGTTTTTATCATGCATCTTCAATAATGTTTCAACCGGACAATTCCTTTGTCTTTCGAAATGCAATGGAACACAGCTCCCTCTCACGGGCGTGCGAGACTGAGCTCATGGCAATCTGCCAGACACCTGGTTGAAACAGCTCTCATTCCCTCATCCTTCACAGTAGAAGCCTCAAACAAGGTTCTAAAGACTGTTGACATCTAGTGGAAGCCTTAGGAATATGACCCCATAGACACTGTATATTCGATAGGCAATGACTTGAAAAACTACAAACCTCAGATTTCCCACATCCTGGTTTAATTTTTTCTCAGGTTTTTGCCTGCCATATGAGTTCTGTTATACTCACAATCATCATTCAAACAGTTTTAGAAACATCAGAGTGTTTTCTATCCAAATCTACTAATTATATGCATATTCTAACTTTTGGGCCTGAGTAGCAGGCAGTTTACTCTGGGCACCTTATTATCCAAGCTACTCAATACTGCCCCCCTATTCCCAAAGAAGTTAAACATTTAAATGTTCCCTTGACCAAGCTTTTTAGTCCTGGATTGAAGTTGATCTGTGTCTGGAGAACTGGGTCTAAGGGTATCAGAGAGAATTGGGAGGTCTACTGCAGTTCTGAATTGAAAACGTGCTCTTGGAGAACCATGTGCTACAACTGTATACATTTGAGTGACTTGGTTGATCTTGTTAGTCTCACCAAGCATTTATAAACCCTACAGGTTCATTCTGCTGTCCCAATGTTGGGAATTCAATGATTTGTATGATTGCTTTTAGTTGACCACCTATCATTTCTCCCTCCTGTGTAGCTGTCTGATGACTGGCAGATTGATTACGAGTCGTACGCCTGGCGCAAACTGGACCCCGACAGCGACGAAACCAAGACCATGGTCAAGGAGTACTTTGCTTGGGAGGGAGAATTCAAACACGTGGGAAAACCCTTTAACCAGGGCAAATGCTTCAAGTGAGCAGCGTGGAGGATGATGGCACCATGACCCCTATACATCAACACCTTAACCTAAAGCCATTCAACCACCTTAAACTGCACTTGGACCTTCTCTAACTGATCTTCAGTAGGAGTGGATTGTGTCTCAATGGTCCCAACAGAAGCGGTTGTTTTGAGTTGACAAATAAACATGTTGTCCACAATGCCATTTTCTGGATTTGTTTTTTGGTGATGGAATTCCCCCCCCCCCCCCAAAAAAAGTAATGGTACATGACTTGTTTTACTTTAGTCCATTTTTGTTTTGTGGCCTTGTTGTATCCCATCACCTAGCAACCCTGTTTTTAAGCCTGAATTTCCTTTCAATTCTAGCCAGAGTACCAGTCTTTTGTGCCATCCCTGGTCAGTCATTATCATGTTTGGCTTAACAATGAGCAATGTATTTGGTAAGAGCACAAACAGATCTGGGACCAGGCTAATTCAGTGTAAAATAATCATTTTATCTTTTGGTGTAGCAATCATGGAGCTGAAATCTGGACAATGAATAAAGGGTTAAATTGCTGTCCATAAAATAATTGGTTGCGTACATTAAAGCCTTAATGTGGTGAAAAATAAATAATTGAACATCTAGTGCCTCCTGTCTCTCGACCTTAGGATTCTCCCGTCCCTCCACCTCGCAATTCTCCCGTCCCTCCACCTTAGGATTCTCCCGTCCCTCCACCTCGCGATTCTCCCGTCCCTCCACCTTAGGATTCTCCCGTCCCTCCACCTTAGGATTCACCCGTCCCTCCACCTTAGGATTCACCCGTCCCTCCACCTTAGGATTCACCCGTCCCTCCACCTTAGGATTCTCCCGTCCTTCCACCTCGCAATTCTCCCGTACCTCCACCTTAGGTTTTCTCCCGTCCCTCCACCTTAGGATTCTCCCGTCCCTCCACCTTAGGATTCTCCCGTCCCTCCACCTTAGGATTCTCCCGTCCCTCCACCTTAGGATTCACCCGTCCCTCCACCTTAGGATTCACCCGTCCCTCCACCTTAGGATTCACCCGTCCCTCCACCTTAGGATTCACCCGTCCCTCCACCTTAGGATTCTCCTGTCCCTCCACCTTGCGATTCTCCCGTCCCTCCACCTTAGGATTCACCCGTCCCTCCACCTTAGGATTCACCCGTCCCTCCACCTCGCGATTCTCCCGTCCCTCCACCTTAGGATTCACCCGTCCCTCCACCTTAGGATTCACCCGTCCCTCCACCTTAGGATTCACCCGTCCCTCCACCTCGCAATTCTCCCGTCCCTCCACCTTAGGATTCTCCCGTCCCTCCACCTTAGGATTCACCCGTCCCTCCACCTTAGGATTCACCCGTCCCTCCACCTTAGGATTCACCCGTCCCTCCACCTCGCAATTCTCCCGTCCCGCCACCTTAGGATTCTCCCGTCCCGCCACCTTAGGATTCTCCCGTCCCGCCACCTTAGGATTCTCCCGTCCCTCCACCTTAGGATTCTCCCGTCCCTCCACCTTAGGATTCACCCGTCCCTCCACCTTAGGATTCACCCGTCCCTCCACCTTAGGATTCACCCGTCCCTCCACCTTAGGATTCACCCGTCCCTCCACCTTAGGATTCACCCGTCCCTCCACCTTAGGATTCACCCGTCCCTCCACCTTAGGATTCACCCGTCCCTCCACCTTAGGATTCTTCCGTCCCTCCACCTTAGGATTCTCCCGTCCCTCCACCTTAGGATTCTCCCGTCCCTCCACCTTAGGATTCTCCCGTCCCTCCACCTTAGGATTTTCTCCCGTCCCTCCACCTTAGGATTTTCTCCCGTCCCTCCACCTTAGGATTTTCTCCCGTCCCTCCACCTTAGGATTTTCTCCCGTCCCTCCACCTTAGGATTTTCTCCCGTCCCTCCACCTTAGGATTTTCTCCCGTCCCTCCACCTTAGGATTTTCTCCCGTCCCTCCACCTTAGGATTTTCTCCCGTCCCTCCACCTTAGGATTTTCTCCCGTCCCTCCACCTTAGGATTTTCTCCCGTCCCTCCACCTTAGGATTCACCCGTCCCTCCACCTCGCGATTCTCCCGTCCCTCCACCTTAGGATTCACCCGTCCCTCCACCTTAGGATTCACCCGTCCCTCCACCTTAGGATTCTCCCGTCCCGCCACCTTAGGATTCTCCCGTCCCGCCACCTTAGGATTCTTCCGTCCCTCCACCTTAGGATTCTCCCGTCCCTCCACCTTAGGATTCTCCCGTCCCTCCACCTTAGGATTCTCCCGTCCCTCCACCTTAGGATTCTCCCGTCCCTCCACCTTAGGATTTTCTCCCGTCCCTCCACCTTAGGATTTTCTCCCGTCCCTCCACCTTAGGATTTTCTCCCGTCCCTCCACCTCTTGATTCTTCTGTGCATACATTGGATCTGTCCCAGGTAGCACCATATTCCTTATACTTAAAGGTAACATTTTTTTATTTAACTAGGCAAGTCAGTTAAGAACAAATAATTATTTACGATGACGGCCAAACCCAGACACCGCTGGGATGATTTTGCACCGCCCTATGAAACTCCCAATCACAGCTGGTTGTAATAGAGCCTGAAATTGAACCAGGATCTGTAGTAATGCCTCTAGCACTGAGATGCAGTGCCTTAGACTGTTGCGCCACTCGGGAGGGTGCTACTTTAGAGCTGGGCTCATGGGGTGTCCTGTGAATATAATCTTGAGTAAATACCAGCCTTTTCCTAATTTGAGAATAATTGTATATGATTTAATTTGCATTCATTTTATGTGCTACATGAAACCAAGCTTTTGGGAAATAATTTGATTTCATCTGAATGCATCTTAAGGATTTGGAAGTTTCTAAATTAGTCAAATAGTCATTCATTTCGGGAGCTAGTTTCAACACAAAGGCTACAAAATGGCAGCTTTGGTATTTAAATGAGCAATACTTTTTTTGGGGGGGGGTAGATGGATGGGTCAAAATGGTGATGGTGCAGTATTTTTGTTTGTCCGCCAGGGGGCGTACAACCCCTTGGATTAGATGCACTACATGACTAAAAGTCATGGGCATTAATATGCAGTTGGTCCACCCTTTTCCTGCTACACTCTATATACAAAAGTATGTGGACACCCCTTCAAATGAGTGGATTCGGCTATTTCAGCCACACCCGTTGCTGACAGCGTATAAAATCGAGAACACAGCCATGCAATCTACATAGACAAACATTGGCAGTAAAATAGCCTTACTGAAGAGCTCTGTGATTTTCAACGTGGCACCGTCATAGTAGGATGCCACCTTTTCAACAAGTCAGTTTGTCAAATTTCTGCCCTGCTAGAGCTGCCCTGGGTTAACTGTAGGTGCTGTTATTGTGAAGTGGAAACATCTAGGAGCAACAAGGGCCACACAAGCTCACAGCACGGGACCGCCGAGTGCTGTAGCACAAATCTGTCCTCGGTTGCAACACTCACTACCGAGTTCCAAACTGCCTCCGGGAAGCAACGTCAGCACAATAACAGTTTGTCGGGAGCTTCATGAAATGGGTTTCCATGGTCGAACAGCCGCACACAAGCCTAAGATCACCATGCGCAATGCCAAGCGTCGGCTGGAGTGGTGTAAAGCTCACCGCCATTGGACTCTGGAGCAGTGGAAACGCGTTCTCTGGAGTGATGAATCAGTCTTCACCATCTGGCAGTCTGACGAACGAATCTGTGTTTGGTGGATGCCAGGAGAACGCTCCCTGCCCTAATGCATAGTGCCAACTGTAAAGTTTGGTGGAGGAGGAATAATGGTCTGGGGCTGTTTTTCATGGTTCAGGCCCTTTAGTTCCAGTGAAGGGAAATCTTAACGCGACAGCATACAATGACATTCTAGACGATTCTGTCCTTCCAACTTTGTGGAAACAGTTTGAGGAAGTCTCCTGTTTCAACATGACAATGCCCCCCGTGCACAAAACGAGGTCCAAAATGGTTTGTCGAGATCGGTGTGGAAGAACTTGACTGGCCTCAACCCCTTCGAAGTCCTTTGGGATGAATTGGAACACCGACTGTGAGTCAGGCCTAATCGCCCAACATCAGTCACCCGACCTCACTAATGCCCTTGAGGCTGAATGGAACCAAGTCCTCGCAGCAATGTTCCAACATCTAGTGGAAAGCCTTCCCAGAAGAGTGGAGGCTGTTATAGCAGCAAAGGGGGGACCAACTCCATATTAATGCCCATGGTTTTGGAATGAGATGTTCGACGAGCAGGTGTCCACATACTTTTGATTTGTCCTCAAGTGAAAGTACAAAGAAAATGAACCATCACCAAAATTGCCCTATTCGTTTTAACAGTCAACATTCAGGTCTGACCACTCCACAGCCAGACCACTCACTGGTTAGTTAACCAGCTTCCTATAGCATGGTTATAAAGAGGAACACAGAACAGATCCTTTGCATTTGTGTTGCATATTGTCAAGGCCTCAGGCTTCACTTACATCTCCATGCACTAAGTGGCAGTGCAGGGAGTGTTTTCAATTCGTCTCACCAGTCCAACAACATGCATGTCAGTCTTTCCTTTTTGACGGTTGATGAAATGAACTGCTTCTGTTCTACTTTCCATGAGAAATATTACTGTAGTGAAAATTCCAGATTTCTGCATAATCAAATAGCATTAATTTTCAGACACCCATACATACCCCACAAGACATGCCACCAGGGGTCTCTTCACAGTCCCCAATTCCTAAAATGATTTCAAAGCACAGTATTATACAGGGAATTAAACTCTTTCATCTCCCACTACTCTAGAAAACAGTAAAATCACCAAGAAAAATTGACAACCAGATCTCCTGAAATGGTGGTGACTTGAAGGGGACATAAACACAAATTAGACACTAATTTTTGTTGTATTGTTTTATTATTAAAAAAATGGTATATCGTATTTTTTTTTTGTGTGACGGGCAAATTTTCAGATTAATATTTTAAAATCTGCATAAAACAATATAGGCATTTTTCCATCAGAGATGTGTTTCCATCAAACTAATTTATTGCGGATAAAAGGTTGTGGGTGATGACGTAATGCACATACAAATATTTTTTGGGCGGTTAAATTGCCATGTGTCGAATGAAAAAATGCAAGTCAAATGAGTTTCCTTCACATTTTCAACTCTACTGATGGTTTCGTCACAAGAACTGGTGCGTTATATAGCAAATGTGCCCACTCTGGTCTTGACACATACACTCTAGTCAACAGCTCGCACATACAGCGCGGGTAGCCAGCCTATATTATGAGATTATTATGGATAAGAGTGATATTATTTTATTTGTCAAACGGCAGCCAAGCATCGATCATCATGTCACCGGAATAAGACCCTCTATATTAATTGGAAAAGAGCATCCAGCTCATCACCTTGCTCTTTTCACCACCCTGTAAAGTTCATCATCATTTATTTAATCTGTAGACTAATAAACTGCATGCTTTAACGGTGAGTCGTAGCGGGAGGACCACACAACATGTCATAGCGTGACTCCCAAGTTTACTTCGATATGATGGTTATTATATCAACATTTGCCCATAAAGGCGTTTCCGCCGTAATTTCTCGTATAATTAATTTTAATTAATGTCAAATATTGTCTGTAGGCATTTATAAAACTACCGGCATTTCCTGTTTACATCAGCCTGGTTGTGACGTTCAATCGTTACTTTTTTTTTCTCTCAATTTAACTAGGCAAGTCGGTTAATAAGAACAAATTCCTATTGTACAATGACGGCCTAGGAACAGTGCCTTGGTCACTGCCTTGGTCAGAGGCAAAACGACAGATGTTTACCTTGTCAGCTCAGGGATTCGATCTTGCAACCTTTCAGTTACTAGTCCAACGCTCTAACCACTACCGCTCTAACCTGCCGCTATAACCTGGTTACTAACCAGGTCAGGTCTCCATCCAAACTTTTTATGAGAGTAAATAAAGTAGGCCTACATGTCGGATAACAAATGTCATGACCTGATGGAAACAGAACATCTTCCAAAATGTCGACAAAAACAAAATACGCTAGACAAGGTGGGATCTTTTTGTGTTATTAAAATTAATTATGCGAGAAATGGCGGTGGAAACGCCTTTATGGGCAAATATTGATATAATAACCATCATATCGAAGTAAACTTGGGAGACACGCTATGACTCGGAAATCATGCCGGTTTTTTTTGTCTACAGATTACAGGGAGGTGAAAGAGCACGGTGACGAGTTTGATGCTCCTTTCCAATAAATATTGAGGGTCTTATTCTGGTGACATGATGAATGTTTAGCTGCCGTTTGACAAAATAATCTCGCTCTTTTGTCCATAATAATGTCATAATGTAGACTCACGTGCCAATAACAAAGCGGGCACACTCGCTATAAAAGTAGAGTTGAAAACGCGACGGAAACTCATTTAACTTGTAAATCCATGGGAATTTACTTGCAAAAAGGTATTTTTATGTGTACTACGTCATCACGCACAGCCTTTTATCTGCAAGAAATCAATTTGATGGAAACACATCTTTGGTGGGAAAAATGTGCATATTGTTTTAATGCGGATTTTTAGAATATTAGCATGAAAATCTGTTGCCAATTGGATGGAAACCTAGTTAGTGTACCAGTGTTTTGTTACTTGTCATGTTTTGTGTTTTTGTGGACCCCAGGAAGAGTAGCTGCTGCCTCTACAAAAGCTCATGGGACTCCTAATAAACAAATATGTCATACCAGTAGGCCACAAGATCTCTGCCCTGACCTGTAAACGTCTTGCAACAAAAACGAGTGTTTCTTATTGGACAAGTTAATCTCAGACCCTCCCTGTTTCAGTCTGTTTTCTTCTGTTTGGTGCCGAATGACAATTACCCAGGTTGAATACTTGAACTCCGCCCTAACCTGGCTCCTATGCTACCGCTGCAGGCGGTACTACTACCGCCCTAACCTGGCTCCTATGCTACCGCTGCAGGCGGTACTACTACCGCCCTAACCTGGCTCCTATGCTACCGCTGCAGGCGGTACTACTACCGCCCTAACCTGGCTCCTATGCTACCGCTGCAGGCGGTACTACTACCGCCCTAACCTGGCTCCTATGCTACCGCTGCAGGCGGTACTACTACCGCCCTAACCTGGCCTACTTTCTGCTGCACCCTTTATAGTGCACTACTTTCTGCTACACCCTTTATAGTGCACTACTTTCTGCTACACCCTTTTTAATTCACTACTTCTCCTACACCCTTTATAGTGCACTACTTTCTTCTACACACTTTATAGTGCACTACTTTCTCCTACACACTTTATAGTGCACTACTTTCTCCTACACACTTTATAGTGCACTACTTTCTCCTACACCCTTTTTAATTCACTACTTCTCCTACACCCTTTATAGTGCACTACTTTCTCCTACACACTTTATAGTGCAATACTTTCTCCTACACCCTTTATAGTGCACTACTTTCTTCTACACACTTTATAGTGCACTACTTTCTCCTACACACTTTATAGTGCAATACTTTCTCCTACACCCTTTATAGTGCACTACTTTCTTCTACACACTTTATAGTGCACTACTTTCTGCTACACCCTTTATAGTGCACTACTTTCTCCTACACACTTTATAGTGCAATACTTTCTCCTACACCCTTTATAGTGCACTACTTTCTTCTACACCCTTTTTAATTCACTACTTTCTCCTACACACTTTATAGTGCACTACTTTCTCCTACACCCTTTATAGTGCACTACTTTCTCCTACACACTTTATAGTGCACTACTTTCTCCTACACACTTTATAGTGCACTACTTTCTGCTACACCCTTTATAGTGCACTACTTTCTCCTACACACTTTATAGTGCACTACTTTCTCCTACACACTTTGTAGTGCACTTCTTTGACCAGAGGTTATGGATCCACTGTAGTTCTTCCATTACAATAGGCTGGTGACTGTTGGAGCCGAGTTCAAACATATTGTTTCCCCACTAACTTGTACTGTTGACATTATTGTATTCCCAATGGACCGTGAAGAATGAACTGATCTTATATTGAGAACGGTGAATCTGTCTTGGCAACGGACAACTGACTGACTCTTTACAGCTGGTTCCTTTTGCCAGTGTAGTGGGTTATGCCCGGTTTCTTTTGCCGGTGTAATGGGTTACGCCTGGTTCCTTTTGCCAGTGTAATGGGTTATGCCCGGTTTCTTTTGCCGGTGTAGTGGGTTATGCCCGGTTTCTTTAGCCAGTGCAGTGGGTTATGCCTGGTTCCTTTTGCCAGTGTAATGGGTTATGCCTGGTTCCTTTTGCCAGTGTAATGGGTCATGCCTGGTTCCTTTTGCCGGTGTAATGGGTTATGCCTGGTTCCTTTTGCCGGTGTAATGGGTCATGCCTGGTTTCTTTTGCCAGTGTAATGGGTTATGCCCAGTTTCTTTTGCCAGTGTAGTGGGTCATGCCTGGTTTCTTTTGCCAGTGCAGTGGCTCATGCCTGGTTCCTTTTGCCAGTGCAGTGGCTCATGCCTGGTTCCTTTTGCCAGTGCAGTGGCTCATGCCTGGTTCCTTTTGCCGGTGTAGTGGGTTATGCCTAGTTCCTTCAGGCAGTGTAGTGGGTTATGCCTGGTTCCTTTTGCCGATTTCTTGAATGCTATGCAAAGAGTGCTGTACAAATATGTTTCGATTTAAATTGATTGAACGTCTTTATTCCCAGAAGAGGATTAATAATCACACAAATGAATGTCAATAAGACAGAATTGTACTGTAGGCTAACAGTACATTGCCTGGATAAAGGGATGATATGCATACCAAATAATCTTCTATGTGCTCCTATTTTATATAAAGAGGGAACAGCCATCATAGAAGTAGAAATATAACCACTCTAGTATTATACTGTATATCTATGGCATTCACATAACCACTCTAGTATTATACTGTATATCTATGGCAGTCGCATAACCACTCTAGTATTATACTGTATATCTATGGCATTCACATAACCACTCTAGTATTATACTGTATATCTATGGCATTCAGATAACCACTCTAGTATTATACTGTATATCTATGGCAGTCACATAACTACTCTAATATTATACTGTATATCTATGGCAGTCACATAACCACTCTAGTATTATACTGTATATCTATGGCATTCACATAACCACTCTAGTATTATACTGTATATCTATGGCAGTCACATAACCACTCTAGTATTGTACTGTATATCTATGGCAGTCGCATAACCACTCTAGTATTATACTGTATATCTATGGCATTCACATAACCACTCTAGTATTGTACTGTATATCTATGGCAGTCGCATAACCACTCTAGTATTGTACTGTATATCTATGGCAGTCACATAACCACTTCTAGTATTATACTGTATATCTATGGCATTCACATAACCACTCTAGTATTATACTGTATTATACTTTATATCTATGGCAGTCACATTATCATACTGCTGAACATACACTCAGTCTGTGTTTGGACAGTGAAGCTAACATTTGTAAATTAGGCCCTATACTCCAGCATTTTGGATTTGCATCAAATGTTTCATATTAAACGACATTACTTAATGTCACTTTTTATTTGAGGGTATTTTCATGCATCCAGTGCCTTGCAAATGTATTCCCCCCTTGGCATTTTTCCTATTTTGTTCCATTACAACCTTAATTTAAATTGATTTTTATTTGGATTTCATGTAATGGACATACACAAAATAGTCCAAATTGGTGAAGTGAAATGAAAAAAAATACTTGTTTCCAACAATTTGAAAATAAATAAATATGTAAAAGTGGTGCGTGCATATGTATTCACCCCTTTGCTATGAAGCCCCTAAATAAGAGGTACTCTGGTCAGATGAGACTAAAATGTAGCTTTTTGGGCACTGCAGGATTAGAGTCCCTGGCGGCGTAGTGTGTTACTGATGGTAGGCTTTGTTACTTTGGTACCAGCTCTCTGCAGGTCATTCACTAGGTCCCCCCGTGTGGTTCTGGGATTTTTGCTCACCGTTCTTGTGATCATTTTGACCCCACGGGGTGAGATCTTGCATGGAGCCCCAGATCGAGGGAGATTATCAGTGGTCTTGTATGTCTTCCATTTCCTAATAATTGCTCCCACAGTTGATTTCTTCAAACCAAGCTGCTTACCTATTGCAGATTCAGTCTTCCCAGCCTGGTGCAGGTCTACAATTTTGTTTCTGGTGTCCTTTGACAGCTCTTTGGTCTTGGCCATAGTGGAGTTTGGAGTGTGACTGTTTGAGGTTGTGGACAGGTGTCTTTTATACTGATAACAAGTTCAAACAGGTGCCATTAATACAGGTAACGAGTGGAGGACAGAGGAGCCTCTTAAAGAAGAAGTTACAGGTCTGTGAGAGCCAGAAATCTTGCTTGTTTGTAGGTGACCAAATACTTATTTTCCACCATAATTTGCAAATAAATTCATTAAAAATCCTACAATGTGATTTTCTGGATTTTTTTTCTCATTTTGTCTGTCATAGTTGATGTGTACCTATGATGAAAATTACAGGCCTCTCTCATCTTTTTAAGTGGGAGAACTTGCACAATTGGTGGCTGACTAAATACTTTTTTTGCCCCACTGTACGTAGGGGAGTGTAGCTGCACACTCAAGGACAATATCCCAAAGTTAAGTCTTGTCTTGTGTCCTGAGACCCACGTGATGTGTGGCTGGTGACTGTCTGAGACTATATCCAGATATTTCTTATGAGTAACACTAGTTATGAGTTATACAATCTGACCGCCATTTTAGTTTGTTCTGTGGTCCCATGGAAATCACACACAAACACACACACACACTATGGAAATGTTCCCACAACACAAGACAGTGGTGCCAGACCTGAGTCCTACAGCGGTTGAATGACTCACTCGTCCTGTCGATCACGGCTAAAGCCTACCGTAACATGAGAATTCGTTTACACACACCAAATTCATTATGATAGTCACCATAGCAACAAGGCTTTGGGCGTTCCCAACATAGACAACATCTATGGTTCCCTATTCCTTGATCCCATTCCTACAATAAGGACTGGTATTGTTGAACTGAGCTCTACGTGTGTCTAAAGCATATTGGTATGTAGAGCGTAGACCTATAGGGAAATATGGCGTGAATAAAAGTGTACAAGCTGTACAGCGACCAGAACAAGCCTCTAAAGGCTGTACAGCGACCAGAACAAGCCTCTAAAGGCTGTACAGCGACCAGAACAAGTCTCTAAAGGCTGTACAGCGACCAGAACAAGCCTAGTCTCTAAAGGCTGTACAGCGACCAGAACAAGCCTCTAAAGACTGTACAGCGACCAGAACAAGCCTCTAAAGGCTGTACAGCGACCAGAACAAGCCTAGTCTGTAAAGGCTGTACAGCGACCATAACAAGTCTCTAAAGGCTGTACAGCGACCAGAACAAGCCTAGTCTCTAAAGGCTGTACAGCGACCAGAACAAGCCTAGCCTCTAAAGACTGTACAGCGACCAGAACAAGCCTAGTCTCTAAAGGCTGTACAGCGACCAGAACAAGCCTAGTCTCTAAAGGCTGTACAGCGACCAGAACAAGCCTAGTCTCTAAAGGCTGTACAGCGACCAGAACAAGCCTAGCCTCTAAAGGCTGTACAGCGACCAGAACAAGCCTAGTCTCTAAAGGCTGTACAGCGACCAGAACAAGCCTAGTCTCTAAAGGCTGTACAGCGACCAGAACAAGCCTAGTCTCTAAAGGCTGTACAGCGACCAGATCAAGCCTAGTCTCTAAAGGCTGTACAGCGACCAGAACAAGCCTAGTCTCTAAAGGCTGTACAGCGACCAGAACAAGCCTCTAAAGGCTGTACAGCGGCCAGAACAAGCCTAGTCTCTAAAGGCTGTACAGTGACCAGAACAAGTCTCTAAAGGCTGTACAGCGACCAGAACAAGCCTCTAAAGGCTGTACAGCGACCAGAACAAGCCTAGTCTCTAAAGGCTGTACAGCGACCAGAACAAGCCTAGTCTCTAAAGGCTGTACAGCGACCAGAACAAGCCTCTAAAGGCTGTACAGCGACCAGAACAAGCCTAGTCTCTAAAGGCTGTACAGCGACCAGAACAAGCCTCTAAAGGCTGTACAGCGACCAGAACAAGTCTCTAAAGGCTGTACAGCGACCAGAACAAGCCTAGTCTCTAAAGGCTGTACAGCGACCAGAACAAGCCTCTAAAGGCTGTACAGCGACCAGAACAAGCCTAGTCTCTAAAGGCTGTACAGCGACCAGAACAAGCCTCTAAAGGCTGTACAGCGACCAGAACAAGTCTCTAAAGGCTGTACAGCGACCAGAACAAGCCTAGCCTCTAAAGGCTGTACAGCGACCAGAACAAGCCTCTAAAGGCTGTACAGCGACCAGAACAAGCCTAGTCTCTAAAGGCTGTACAGCGACCAGAACAAGCCTAGTCTCTAAAGGCTGTACAGCGACCAGAACAAGCCTCTAAAGGCTGTACAGCGACCAGAACAAGTCTCTAAAGGCTGTACAGCGACCAGAACAAGCCTAGCCTCTAAAGGCTGTACAGCGACCAGAACAAGCCTCTAAAGGCTGTACAGTGACCAGAACAAGCCTAGTCTCTAAAGGCTGTACAGCGACCAGAACAAGCCTAGTCTCTAAAGGCTGTACAGCGACCAGAACAAGCCTAGTCTCTAAAGGCTGTACAGCGACCAGAACAAGCCTAGTCTCTAAAGGCTGTACAGCGACCAGAACAAGCCTAGTCTCTAAAGGCTGTACAGCGACCAGAACAAGCCTAGTCTCTAAAGGCTGTACAGCGACCAGAACAAGCCTCTAAAAGCTGTACAGCGACCAGAACAAGCCTAGTCTGTAAAGGCTGTACAGCGACCAGAACAAGCCTAGTCTCTAAAGGCTGTACAGCGACCAGAACAAGCCTAGTCTGTAAAGGCTGTACAGCGACCAGAACAAGCCTAGTCTCTAAAGGCTGTACAGCGACCAGAACAAGCCTAGTCTCTAAAGGCTGTACAGCGACCAGAACAAGCCTAGTCTCTAAAGGCTGTACAGCGACCAGAACAAGCCTAGTCTCTAAAGGCTGTACAGCGACCAGAACAAGCCTAGCCTCTAAAGGCTGTACAGCGACCAGAACAAGCCTAGCCTCTAAAGGCTGTACAGCGGCCAGAACAAGTC
Organism: Salvelinus namaycush; assembly: GCF_016432855.1. Taxonomy (NCBI): domain Eukaryota; kingdom Metazoa; phylum Chordata; class Actinopteri; order Salmoniformes; family Salmonidae; genus Salvelinus; species Salvelinus namaycush. The sequence goes on from NC_052311.1 coordinate 3,732,054, forward strand.
TCTAAAGACTGTACAGCGACCAGAACAAGCCTAGTCTCTAAAGGCTGTACAGCGGCCAGAACAAGCCTAGTCTCTAAAGGCTGTACAGCGGCTAGAACAAGCCTCTAAAGGCTGTACAGCGACCAGAACAAGCCTCTAAAGGCTGTACAGCGACCAGAACAAGCCTCTAAAGGCTGTACAGCGACCAGAACAAGCCTAGCCTCTAAAGGCTGTACAGCGGCCAGAACAAGCCTAGTCTCTAAAGGCTGTACAGCGACCAGAACAAGCCTAGTCTCTAAAGGCTGTACAGCGGCTAGAACAAGCCTAGTCTCTAAAGGCTGTACAGCGACCAGAACAAGCCTAGTCTCTAAAGGCTGTACAGCGACCAGAACAAGCCTAGTCTCTAAAGGCTGTACAGCGACCAGATCAAGCCTAGTCTCTAAAGGCTGTACAGCGACCAGAACAAGCCTAGTCTCTAAAGGCTGTACAGCGACCAGAACAAGCCTCTAAAGGCTGTACAGCGACCAGAACAAGCCTAGTCTCTAAAGGCTGTACAGCGACCAGAACAAGCCTCTAAAGGCTGTACAGCGACCAGAACAAGTCTCTAAAGGCTGTACAGCGACCAGAACAAGCCTAGCCTCTAAAGGCTGTACAGCGACCAGAACAAGCCTCTAAAGGCTGTACAGCGACCAGAACAAGCCTCTAAAGGCTGTACAGCGACCAGAACAAGTCTCTAAAGGCTGTACAGCGACCAGAACAAGCCTAGCCTCTAAAGGCTGTACAGCGACCAGAACAAGCCTCTAAAGGCTGTACAGCGACCAGAACAAGCCTAGTCTCTAAAGGCTGTACAGCGACCAGAACAAGCCTCTAAAGGATGTACAGCGACCAGAACAAGCCTCTAAAGGCTGTACAGCGACCAGAACAAGTCTCTAAAGGCTGTACAGCGACCAGAACAAGCCTAGCCTCTAAAGGCTGTACAGCGACCAGAACAAGCCTCTAAAGGCTGTACAGCGACCAGAACAAGCCTAGTCTCTAAAGGCTGTACAGCGACCAGAACAAGCCTAGTCTCTAAAGGCTGTACAGCGACCAGAACAAGCCTAGTCTCTAAAGGCTGTACAGCGACCAGAACAAGCCTAGTCTCTAAAGGCTGTACAGCGACCAGAACAAGCCTAGTCTCTAAAGGCTGTACAGCGACCAGAACAAGCCTAGTCTCTAAAGGCTGTACAGCGACCAGAACAAGCCTAGTCTCTAAAGGCTGTACAGCGACCAGAACAAGCCTCTAAAAGCTGTACAGCGACCAGAACAAGCCTAGTCTCTAAAGGCTGTACAGCGACCAGAACAAGCCTAGTCTGTAAAGGCTGTACAGCGACCAGAACAAGCCTAGTCTCTAAAGGCTGTACAGCGACCAGAACAAGCCTAGTCTCTAAAGGCTGTACAGCGACCAGAACAAGCCTAGTCTCTAAAGGCTGTACAGCGACCAGAACAAGCCTAGTCTCTAAAGGCTGTACAGCGACCAGAACAAGCCTAGCCTCTAAAGGCTGTACAGCGACCAGAACAAGCCTAGCCTCTAAAGGCTGTACAGCGGCCAGAACAAGTCTCTAAAGGCTGTACAGCGACCAGAACAAGCCTAGTCTCTAAAGGCTGTACAGCGGCCAGAACAAGCCTAGTCTCTAAAGGCTGTACAGCGGCTAGAACAAGCCTCTAAAGGCTGTACAGCGACCAGAACAAGCCTAGTCTCTAAAGGCTGTACAGCGACCAGAACAAGCCTCTAAAGGCTGTACAGCGACCAGAACAAGCCTCTAAAGGCTGTACAGCGACCAGAACAAGCCTAGCCTCTAAAGGCTGTACAGCGGCCAGAACAAGCCTAGTCTCTAAAGGCTGTACAGCGACCAGAACAAGCCTAGTCTCTAAAGGCTGTACAGCGGCTAGAACAAGCCTAGTCTCTAAAGGCTGTACAGCGACCAGAACAATCCTCTAAAAGCTGTACAGCGACCAGAACAAGCCTAGTCTCTAAAGGCTGTACAGCGACCAGAACAAGTCTCTAAAGGCTGTACAGCGACCAGAACAAGCCTAGTCTCTAAAGGCTGTACAGCGACCAGATCAAGCCTAGTCTGTAAAGGCTGTACAGCGACCAGAACAAGCCTAGTCTCTAAAGGCTGTACAGCGACCAGAACAAGTCTCTAAAGGCTGTACAGCGACCAGAACAAGCCTAGTCTCTAAAGGCTGTACAGCGACCAGAACAAGCCTAGTCTCTAAAGGCTGTACAGCGACCAGAACAAGCCTAGTCTCTAAAGGCTGTACAGCGGCCAGAACAAGCCTCTAAAGGCTATACAGCGACCAGAACAAGCCTAGTCTCTAAAGGCTGTACAGCGACCAGAACAAGCCTAGTCTCTAAAGGCTGTACAGCGACCAGAACAAGCCTAGTCTGTAAAGGCTGTACAGCGACCAGAACAAGCCTAGCCTCTAAAGGCTGTACAGCGACCAGAACAAGCCTAGTCTCTAAAGGCTCTACAGTCTCTTGAGTTTGGCCTTTTAATTAAGTTAAAAACTCCAACCCAAGCAGCTACAATCCAACAGCAATGTTAGCTTATTCCACAAAGAAATCCTAAAATGGCCCCGGCAATGTTATTGGCACCTTCTAGAAGTAGTTATAAATAATTTTTAGCGGGTAATTCTCGTTTACTTTGTACCTGAACTCACCTATGGTGAGTTGCAGGTGCCTGCCATGTAAAAATCCCTCATTCAACCAGTTTGAAAAGAGAAAAGGACTCATTCTCCTGTTTTGTGTCACTGTTTGTACCTCAACGAGCATGGAGAAAAGAAAGAAAACCAGAGAATTATCTGAGGAGATCAGACACAACATTGTAGCCATGCCACTGTAGCCAGCCTCCCTGGACGTGGCCGCAAGAGAAAACTTGATGGAAGATTCCAGCGATGGATTGTTAGAATGGTGGAGAAAGCACCTCGAATAAACTTGCCCCCCTCCCACCCCCACCCTCCGCTTAATTTCTTACCTTGACTTCCTCTCTCATTGCTCAACTTTACAATAATTGATCTTCTTCTGTACTTTATGGGGTCTTTTGGAAAATTCGAGCTAAGCAGTTGCAAAAAGAAGCATGTTTGGCCAATTTAAAAAATAACAAAAGCGATGCATTGTTCATTTACTTTTCCCTTTCTTTCTCTTTGTTAATCCCATGTGAATGTTTAGGCATGGTAAGCATGTGCTCGGCATCTGTTTCTGTCCACACATCTGGAGAGAGTGGGATGGTTGTAGTCAAGGTTTTGGGTTTTGGTCTGAAGAGAACAAACACAGCAGAAGTAGAAACCAACCTCACCCCAATCTCTACTTCCCTGTTCTCTAAATCTTTCACTTCAACTCACGCACTTTATTTCACTGTCATACTTGTCCTATGGTTTGTAACGTTACCACGGTAGAGTGACAGTTACGTTACTCTAGTTTGGAGAGCTCTAGTTTTGTTTGTCATTGGTTGAATGACAAACCGATGTATTAGAATCTTTAGAGGAAGTGGGTTTAGACAACATTGTGTCTAAATTGGGATCTTCTCCGTCTTGACATATTCATACCAGAAATAGTGGTTTAATTGTCAATACCAGACAGTTTTAGAAATGTTAATGAATTAGACAGCGAACAACAACCCAGGAACATTTTTCATGTATATCTTTGTTAACATCCTGCAAATGTTACTATTTAGTATGGGAGACAGAAGATAATATTTATTGTGGGAGACAGAAGATAATATTTATTATGGGAGACAGAAGACAATATTTTGTATGGGAGACAGAAGATACTATTTAGTATGCTAGACAGAAGATACTATTTAGTAAGCTAGACAGAAGATACTATTTAGTAAGCTAGACAGAAGATACTATTTAGTAAGCTAGACAGAAGATACTATTTAGTAAGCTAGACAGAAGATACTATTTAGTAAGCTAGACAGAAGATACTATTTAGTAAGCTAGACAGAAGATACTATTTAGTAAGCTAGACAGAAGATACTATTTCATATGGTGGTAAGGATATAGTAACATATTGACATTTTTCTATAATTGTTTCATATTTTTCTAAAAGATGTAAGACCATATTTATCAACATTAATATTCTTATTTTGCTTTATAACAACAACAACAAAAATAGCAAAATAACAAACTTTTATTTTAAGTATTCCTCCCGGCCCACCGTGGGATATGACTTTAACCTTTCAAATTCCATTTTACAATATTTCTTTTTACAAAACAATCCTGGGTGGTTTGAGTGTGGGTGTGCTTGTCTCCCTCCCCTCCCCGCTGTCTCCTTCCCCTCCCCGCTGTCTCCCTCCCCTCCCCGCTGTCTCCCTCCCTTCTCTGCTGTCTCCCTCCCCTCCCCGCTGTCTCCCTCCCCTCCCCGCTGTCTCCCTCCCCTCCCCGCTGTCTCCCTCCCCTCTCCGCTGTCTCCCTCCCTTCTCCTCTGTCTCCCTCCCCTCCCCGCTGTCTCCCTCCCCTCTCCGCTGTCTCCCTCCCCTCTCCGCTGTCTCCCTCCCCTCCCCTCTCCGCTCTCCCTCCCCTCTGCCCTGTCTCCCTCCCCTCTCCGCTGTCTCCCTCCCCTCTCCGCTGTCTCCCTCCCCTCTGCCCTGTCTCCCTCCCCTCTCCGCTGTCTCCCTCCCCTCCGCCCTGTCTCCCTCCCCTCTCCGCTGTCTCCCTCCCCTCTCCGCTGTCTCCCTCCCCTCTCCGCTGTCTCCCTCCCCTCTGCCCTGTCTCCCTCCCCTCTGCCCTGTCTCCCTCTCCTCTCCGCTGTCTCCCTCCCCTCTGCCCTGTCTCCCTCCCCTCCCCACTGTCTCCCTCCCCTCCCCGCTGTCTCCCTCCCCTCCCCGCTGTCTCCCTCCCCTCCCCGCTGTCTCCCTCCCCTCCCTGCTGTCTCCCTCCCCTCCCTGCAGCCTCCAGTCAGTTGGTACACACACTTAAAGGGGTCATGAAGCTGTGTTTTGCAGTGGCACTAAAACACAAAGGCAGAGTCATTTAGCATTGGAATGGAATGGTAAGGGTCAGAGGGCAGGGGTTATGACTGTGGCAAGGGTGAAATAGCTGAATGGGGCTGTGGAAGAAGACAGTGCCCTTGTCCCAAATGGCACCCTATTCCTTATGTAGTGCACTACTTCTGACCAGGGCAATAGAGCATGTTCATAGTGCTCTGGTTAAAAGTAGTGCACTACATAGGGAATAGGGTGCCATTTGGGATTTATGCACTGTCTGATATGAACATCTCAACACTCACCAGGCAGGGAACCACGGCAACATAGTCTGATATATTGAGTACGTAAACAACGTTTGCACTTGTTTTTTTTCAACCCTTGCACTTTTTTCAAATAATGTACAATTTCTTCCAGAAAACTGTTGAAATTAAAAAATCCTTTGGTATCCACATATGGGTTAGGGTCTTTGGTTTGCAACAAAACAAAAAAATCGGAATAATTTACTAAATGATAGCTTATTCCACAAATAAGTATTAAAATGGCACGACAATTTTATTGGCGCCTTCTAGAAGTAGTTAGAAATGATTAGATTTTTAGCAGGTTTTCTTTACTTTGGAATTGAACTCACCTGTGGTGAGTTGCAGGTGCCTGCAATATAAGAATCCCTCATTCAACTAGTTTGAATAGAGAAAAGGACTCATTCTCCTGTTTTGTGTCACTGTTTCCACCGTACGTAATGTTATCAAGAAGTTTAAGGCCCATACCACTGTAGCCAGCCTCCCTGGACGTGGCCGCAAGAGAAAACTTGATGGAAGATTGCAGCGATGGATTGTTAGAATGGTGGAGAAAGCACCTCGAATAACTGCCATACAGTTTCAAGTTGACCTTCACACACAAGGTACGACAGTTTCAAGTTGACCTTCACACACAAGGTACGACAGTTTCAAGTTGACCTTCACACACAAGGTACGACAGTTTCAAGTTGACCTTCACACACAAGGTACGACAGTTTCAAGTTGACCTTCACACACAAGGTACGACAGTTTCAAGTTGACCTTCACACACAAGGTACGACAGTTTCAAGTTGATCTTCACACACAAGGTACGACAGTTTCAAGTTGACCTTCACACACAAGGTACGACAGTTTCAAGTTGACCTTCACACACAAGGTACGACAGTTTCAAGTTGACCTTCACACACAAGGTACGACAGTTTCAAGTTGACCTTCACACACAAGGTACGACAGTTTCAAGTTGACCTTCACACACAAGGTACAACAGTTTCAAGTTGACCTTCACACACAAGGTATGACAGTTTCAAGTTGACCTTCACACACAAGGTATGACAGTTTCAACTTGCACCATCCATTGCCAACTCAATGAAAGGGGGTTATGTGGTAGGAGACCCAGAAGGACCCCACTGCTGAGAGAGAGAAAAAAGAAAGCCAGACTGCAATTTGCCAAAACACATCTGAACATGCCCAAACCTTCTGGGAGAATGTCCTTTTGATAGATGAGACCAAATTAGAGCTTTTTTGGTAAAGCACACAATCTCTATATTTACAGAAAACAAAATGAAGCCTTCAAAGAAAAGAACACCTTCCCTACAGTCCAACATGGAGGAGGTTCAGTCATGTTTTGGAGTTGCTTTGAGGCCTCTGGCACTGGGTGCCTTGAACCTGTACATGGCATTATGATGTGAGGAGAATACCAAGGCATTTTTTGGAGTGCAATGTCGGATCCAGTGTCAGACAGCTGGGTCTTCGTCAAAGGTAATGGGTATTCCAACAGGACAATGACCCCCAAAACACACTTCAAAACAGCACGAGGAATGGTTCATCACAAAAACGCTGGACGGTTCTGAAGTGGCCAGCAATGAGTTCAGATCTAAGTCTAATTGAACATTTTATGGAGGGATCTGAAATCAACAGTTGGGAGAAGGCACCCTTCTAATCTGGGAGACCTGGAACAGTTTGCACAAGAGGAGCGGACCAAACTGCCAGTACAGTGGTGCAGGAAGCTCATCGACGGCTATAGGAAGCGCTTGATTGCAGTTATTTTGACCAAAGGCTGTGCTACCAAATATTAAGTCTAGGGTGTCAATAATTTTGTCAATGCCATTTCTGTTTATTTTCTGATTTAAATGGATATATTAAGTTCTGAATCAAAAACAAACGTTCTGTAATATAATACTTGTGGTCAATTTCAACTTATTTTTAGAGAAAATTGTGAGTTACTAGAAAAAAGGGTGACAATATTTTTTGGCCACGACTGTATATCATTCCAGCTGCTCTGTAGGACTGTGTGTATGTGTGTGAGAGAGAGAGGGGGAGAGAGAGGGAGGGAGGGAGGGAGGGAGGGAGAGAGAGAGAGAGAGAAGAGAAGAGAGAACACTATGTCATTGCTACATACCAGAAAGCAGAGAGAGAGAGAGAGGAGAGGGAGAGAAGAGGGGGACGGAGAAGGAAAACAGACAGGCAGCCCCTGCATTTTTGGATATGAGACCCCTTAGTTCCTCAGGCTCATATTTCCAAAGTTCGGAGGTGGGGCGTTGAAATTGTTGTCGTTTACCAAAGCACAACTGCAGTGCTCACTAAAGTCACAGGCTCAGCCGAGAACTATTGATCATTGTTTTGACAAAATCTACAAGATATCTCGGATTTGATATTGATCAAACAAAGAGCAAAAGTTAATATGACGTGTGTAAATCGCACGTGCGTCTCAGTGTCTGTTTTTGAAATAGATAAATGCCATCGCTTACATTCTGCAGAGATATAGAATCATTTAAATACTTCTCAATATAGGTTTCTCGGGCGAGGCCTGCGGGAGGGCAGAGGGTAGTGGTAAGTGAGCACACTATTGGACCCTAATACACTCGAGACACTCAGGTAAAACCAGGGTACCTTATTGGTGTATTTGGGACTTGGTTTGTTTTTGAAGGTTCGAGCTACCACGGGTGGTGTCCACATGAGTCCCTGCGGCATACGTTTGAGTCACATAGATAAAGACAGCTTAGACGGGTTTAACTCGCGACCCCAACAGATATAATTACACCAACACCTACTTTTTAACAGGATTCATTGCCAATCGTTGCCACACTGCAGTGTTAGACTTCTGGAACGCGCCCAACTAATAGAGGAATGCAGAGCTCACAGGAAGGTATGTGTCTGAGTAAAGACCTAAAGGAGCATTGACGAGGGCTACACCAAACTGTTGCAAAGTGGGGTTTTTTTATCACACACTGCGTAAATAGTAAAAACCTCTGACTCGAACAACAACAGGGGGGGGGGGGGGGGCATCCTCATTGAGAAACGGTTTATCAGTGAATAGAAGGAACTGCTGATGTGACACGTCAGATAAAACTCAAAACTGTCATTGCCTTTAGCCTTAAAGTAGCAAAATAAACGGGGGGTTATCAACTTTTCCGCTGGCTGTTGAAATTCTAGGTGGAGTGTTACGCACCTTGAGCAAAGTGCTGAGGCAACTCTGTTCCCTAAGTGGAGGGTGGTTGATTGTTCAGTGCTGTGGTCGGCTATAACAAGACGTAACATGCCAAAGCTGTTAGCTATGAGAGGGTAATCCCGGAAAAGCTCAAAGTACAGGGACATATTCTCAGTCCTATAGACAAACTATCTCTTCACCACGCAATAATAGTATAAAGAAAAGTTTTTTTTGACTGCACTACATTTCTGCATAGTTTGTCACAGCACTTACAACCTCTTTTTGGCATCTGATATTTATATACACACACAGGGCATTGCTATGGAAACATCCCTGCAATAACCTGCCCCCTTGCTTATTATGTTGCTATAGCAGCCAACCATCCCAGAATAGTATTTTTTTCAGCCTCCTTCTCTGTCCCTCCCTCGTGTTCGTGACTCACAACTCGCAGTGAAAACCACAATTCAGTCTGTCTCTCATTCCCTGCTTTTTTCCCCCTCTTCATTATCTTCTCTGTAGCCTATCAGAAGAAGGGATAGGGGTGGGGAGGCTCTGGGGAAGGCTTGCCTGACTGTCTGAATCATGTGAGCGCGGTGGGGAAATCCCGAAAGCATCCCATCATCAAATGACAAAGTAACTATGGCAACAACATAACAATAGCCATATTTCCGTGATCTATGATATGCGTGTTGCAAGATGGTTAGATATTAGTAGCTGTTTGTCTGTTTTTAGTTTTTACACTACATGTTCAGTGGAGGGATTTTGGTGTCTGATAACTCTGCCTTCCTGACCTACAGTAGCTGTAGGAACTCCATTGGAGGGATGAGACACCATTCTTCCACGAGAAATTCCATCATTTGATAGTGGTGGAAAACCACAGTCTCTGGCGCTGCTCCAGAATCTCCCATAAGTGTTCAATTGGGTTTGAGATCTGGGGACTGAGACGGCCATGGCATGTGGTTTACATCGTTTTCTTGTGTAACAGTTTAACTTTATGGCGTCCCCTCGCCCCGACCCGACCCGGGCGCGAACCAGGGACACTCTGCACACATCAACAACAGTCACCCACGAAGCATCGTTACCCATCGCTCCACAAAAGCCGCGGCCCTTGCAGAGCAAGGGGAACCACTACTTCAAGGTCTCAAAGCGAGTGACGTAACCGATTTGAAACGCTATTAGCTCGCACCACCGCTAACTAGCTAGCCATTTCACGTCCGTTACACTTGCTCATCAAACCATTCCAACCCTGTGGATGGGGTCATTGTCATCCTATGGGGGCATAGCCAGGGTAGCCAAAATAATGTCCTGCCCAGCATTTTCATACATGACCCTAAGCATGATGAGATGTTAATAGCTTATTTCATTTTATTTACCCATGATGCATCATCTAGAGTTGTAGTCCTTAGACGAGCACAAGTTCATGTGTTCGCTTATTCAGAATGAGGTTCTTATTCTCCAACACCCCCATAACCCCACTTGGCCTTGTCATTACTAAAGCGGCAACAACAAAAAGCTCAAATCAGGTAAAGGTAAGAGAACAATTACCTTACCAATATGGACGCACGAATGGCCTTTAGTGATATGGTCAATTGTTTGCTGACTCATAATGGCTGTATTCCATTATTTGCAGATTGAGCTAAGGGTCTATCATTACCGAAACACACAGCTGCTCTCATTACCACGTCATTTTTAGGTCAGTTTCGGTAATGAGAACCTTAATTTCAGTATTGATAATAAGCTCATTCAAATGTATAGTCAATGGGTGTGTTGTGCTGGTAACTTTTATTTATTTACTGGGACCACTCTTTAAACCCATTGTATAGATTTTTTTAGCAAAACAACCTTTTTTTTGTTGTTGTTGTAGGGTTTGTCAAGATGTATGGAGTGTAAAACCATTTACAAACCACTTACTTTAAACCACAATCAGCAGTTTGTGTTTCAGCAAAGAGCATCCACACCACCTAAATGAGGATATCCTCAATTTTGACATGTGTATCTGTTTTCAAATGTACCTATACTGTTGTTTAATATCCCAAACTGAGCACTCGAGGGAGAAGGGCCTTGGTCAGGGAGGTGACCAAGAACCCGATGGTCACTCTGACAGAGCTCCAGAGTTCCTCTGTGGAGATGGGAGAACCTTCCAGAAGGACAACCGTCTATGCAGCACTCCACCAATCAGGCCTTTATGGTAGAGTGGCCAGACGGAAGCCACTCCTCAGTAAAAGGCACATGACAGCCTGCTTGGAGTTTGCCAAAAAGCCCCTAAAGGACTCTCAGACCATGAGAAACAAGATTCTCTGGTCTGATGAAACAAAGATTTGGCCTGAATGCCAAGCATCACGTCTGGAGGAAACCTGGCACCATCCCAACGGTGAAGCATGGGGGTGGCAGCATCATGCTGTGGGGAAGTTTTTCGGCGGCAGGGACTGGGAGACTAGTCAGGATTGAGGGAAAGATGAATGGAGCAAAGTACAGAGAGATCCTTGATGAAAACCTGCTCCAGAGGGCTCATGACCTCAGACTGGGGCGAAGGTTCACCTTCCAACAGGACAAGGACCCTAAGCACACAGCCAGGACAACACAGGAGTGGCTTTCGGACAAGTCTCTGAATGTCCATGAGTGGCCCAGCCAGAGCCCGGACTTGAACCCGATCGAACATCTCTGGAGAGACCTGAAAATAGCTATGCAGCGACGCTCCCCATCCAACCTGACAGAGCTTGAGAGGATCTGCAGTGAAGAACGGGAGAAGCTCCCCAAATACAGGTGTGCCAAGCTTGTAGCATCATACCCAAGAAGACTTGAGGCTGTAATTGCTGCCAAATGTGCTTCAACAAAGTACTGAGTAAAGGGTCTGAATACTTATGTACATGTCATATTTCAGTTTTTTATTTGTAATAAATGTTTAACAATTTGCTTTGTCATTATGGGATATTGAGTGTAGATTGATGTGGGGGAAAAAACAACTTAATCCATTTTATAATAAGGCTGTAACATAACAACATTATGAAAAAGTCAAGGGGTCTGATTACTTTCCGAATGCCCTGTACATCTCAAATACCTTACAACCACAAATATCCACATCCTAATACACCAATTAGCTGTCAAGACCTTGGATAATTCTTTATTTGTTTAAGTCACTTCGTTAAGATTCAGTTCTTTCGACTTTTGAAAATACATTAATTTAATTACAGGGCGTATACTTAAACTGAAATAAGGGGTATTTTAGTAAATTGCATTAAGATCAGTGATTTTAGTGTTATGGAAGTAATTGGGGATTAACAAGTGATACAGTCGGATGATGTATTGGGTTACTGAGTCTCTGATAGAGATCAGTACAGGTTTTAAATGGCAAGTCATATAACACTCATTACCGAAACATTCAATCTCATCTCTGAAACCTGCTCATCATTACCGTAATGCACCAATATTTAGGAAATATCAGGACAAATACAATTTATACTTGAGCAATTTTGGCTTCATCTGATAGTGTGACCTGTGTTCTTTATCCAAATATGTGTAAGTAAAGATTTTGCCACAGTAATGAGATACATTATAAAATACATTTTCAAGAATAAAAATAAATATCAGTATTATGTTTAACTCAGGCTAACGTAACGTAGCAGGCGTAAGAGAAGCTAGGTTTAAAGGAAATGAAAGCTAGGTTGCAAATAACTTTATCCCTGAAAACCGGAACATCCAGTTTTTGGCGACTCTGCTGAGGGCTAAACTCAGGCCTTCTCATTAGGGGAGCAATGTAAACAAATAACATTTAAATTGATTTGTTTATTACTTTTTGGGACTTTGCAAACTGTTGCGGTAATGATACTTTTTTGCCTTGGTAGTTGTGGAAATTGTGGTAAAATGTATAATATCTGATTTAAAAAATAAATAGATAATTATGAAATAGATAATTTATAGATAAAGAGATAAAGAGATAAATAGATAATAAATCCTAGAGGACATTTTGTGAAAAATTGCACTTTAGAATTTTAGGGTCAAATGTCAGTTTCGTGAGAATGACCCACCTGCTTTCAACATACTTTGTATCTCTCATTTATTCAAGAATTTCCATTATTTTGGCAGTTACCTCCAATTGTACTCAAGAAAACGATCAGAATGACATTTCCAAGCTACCACAGAAGAGGCCCAGAAAACGACCAGAATGACATTTCCAAGCTACCACAGAAGAGGCCCAGAAAACGATCAGAAGGACATTTCCAAGCTACCACAGAAGAGGCCCAGAAAACGATCAGAATGACATTTCCAAGCTACCACAGAAGAGGCCCAGAAAACGACCAGAATGACATTTCCAAGCTACCACAGAAGAGGCCCAGAAAACGATCAGAAGGACATTTCCAAGCTACCACAGAAGAGGCCCAGAAAACGATCAGAATGACATTTCCAAGCTACCACAGAAGAGGCCCAGAAAACGATCAGAAGGACATTTCCAAGCTACCACAGAAGAGGCCCAGAAAACGATCAGAATGACATTTCCAAGCTACCACAGAAGAGGCCCAGAAAATGATCAGAAGGACATTTCCAAGCTACCACAGAAGAGGCCCAGAAAATGATCAGAATGACATTTCCAAGCTACCACAGAAGAGGCCCAGAAAACGATCAGAATGACATTTCCAAGCTACCACAGAAGAGGCTCAGAAAACGATCAGAATGACATTTCCAAGCTACCACAGAAGAGGCCCAGAAAACGATCAGAATGACATTTCCAAGCTACCACAGAAGAGGCCCAGAAAACGATCAGAATGACATTTCCAAGCTACCACAGAAGAGGCACAGAAAACGATCAGAATGACATTTCCAAGCTACCACAGAAGAGGCCCAGAAAACGATCAGAATGACATTTCCAAGCTACCACAGAAGAGGCCCAGAAAACGATCAGAATGACATTTCCAAGCTACCACAGAAGAGGCCCAGAAAACGATCAGAATGACATTTCCAAGCTACCACAGAAAAGGCCCAGAAAACGATTAGAAGGACATTTCCAAGCTACCACAGAAGAGGCCCAGAAAACGACCAGAATGACATTTCCAAGCTACCACAGAAGAGGCCCAGAAAACGATCAGAATGACATTTCCAAGCTACCACAGAAGAGGCCCAGAAAACGATCAGAAGGACATTTCCAAGCTACCACAGAAGAGGCCCAGAAAACGATCAGAAGGACATTTCCAAGCTACCACAGAAGAGGCCCAGAAAACGATCAGAAGGACATTTCCAAGCTACCACAGAAGAGGAAGACATTTAGAACTCAGTTTCAATGAAAGCAAGATGTCTAAAAAGTTTAAAAGAAGACTATAGTAGCTCCAATATGTACAAGTGAGTCAACACTTTTCTTTTATTTGTTGAACCTTTATTTTGACATCAACATTGAGATCCAAGTCTCTTTCACAAGGGACTCCTGGGGCCTGTTGCACAAAACTAGGATAAGGGATTAAGCCAGGATATCTTGGTGATCCTGGCTCAATTGATCCGTAATCCGGTTGCACTAAAGATGGATAGGGGGCAGGAGGATATGTTATGGTATAAATTACCATGGAGATTTATTCTGTGGAGCTAGCCTGCTCCAGACCAGGCTAAATTCCAGGATCTATTTAATCTCATCCCTAATGTCAGTCAGCAGTCACCACAAATGGAAACCAATAGTTATTTCACTGCTCACTATACATTGTTATCACATATAACTAGACCCACTGTTATTTAAACGTTTGTGATCATTAATTTCAATGATTTTGGATAAAAAATGATTTTTAGATGATGTTGCTATCATTAGATAATTTACAGTTTCCCCATAGACTATAAGGCTATATATAAAATGATAGAATATTAGGGCCACAGAGGGGAAAAAAACACAAGTCATAATATTGTAACCAGTTGTTTTAAAGGAGGACAGTTGTTAAAATGACAGATGTGGGGCATTTCGTGAAATTGTACTTCAGTATGGTTTCATAAACAAAGACATGCTGATGTGCCAGAATATTAAGTATCACATTGTCATAAGTATCAAAACTGTAAAAACAATATGTAGCTTTTCTGCAGAAAGAACCAGCCTCATAAATTTATGGCTTTATCCTTTTTCTTCAGTGTGGCCCTAGTACTCTGTCATATAAACAAATACACATTCCATATGAATATAAAAACACAATGTGTAACATTATGTTCCTTTATTGAATAAGGACAAAACAAAGCAGGTAAACCATCAGCTCCTTTCGAAACTGAAGTCACAGTGACTCTACAAGATGGAAAGCACAGAATCCAAGCATATTATACAAAATGATACATACACATTCAAAGGTCTGTATATAACACACCCTGCATGTCTGCACACTAAAATAAATGCAGGACAAATCCATACACATCAACTGAACAGACAAATGAATGGATGCAGTAGCCTCCCTGCAGCCTTGTATTACACACAGTATACCGCACAAACATCATAAGAGGCCAAATTCGTCAAAAAACGAACCCAAAAAAACCCAAATTCCTCTGCCACCGCAGGACATATTTAACCAAAATTGAAAGCACACATACTAACTAAAATAATTCAACACATATTGGTCCCTCAGCAGCCGACCACTGTCGTCATCAGGGAAGATTGCCGGATTGTCCCAGTCCATGGCTGGTGGCACTCTGGGGGCCCTCTCCTTCCTCAGGCAGGCCACATTGTGGAGGACAGCACAAGCCACAGTAATATCACATGCCCTAACAGGGCTGACCCTTAATTTGTGAAGGCAGTGAAAGCGTGCCTTCAGGAGGCCAAAGGTCATTTCAACTCTGGCCCTGGTCCTGGCATGGGCATGGTTGTAGGCCTGCTGTGCTTCCTGGGGGTCTGTGAAAGGTGTCAGGAGAAAAGGCTGGCAGCCATACCCCCTGTCTCCCAGCAACACACCAGAGAATTCACCTGTCAACACAAAATCTCATCATTACTACCTCATAAACACAGTGATATTCTTGACACAGCCATGATGGTTATAAATAGGGGTTGTGTGGCTTACCTTGTGATAGGCACTGATAGATTTCAGAGGCCCGAAAGATTCTGGAGTCATGGACTGAGCCAGGCCATTTTGCCACAACATTGCTGATCACACAGTCAGCATTGCAGACCATCTGAAATCATAAGATGAGGAATATTACACCAATCAATGCACATCACTGGCAATGCAGAGTGTTCGTCAATGGACAATATCAAAAAGTTATGTTCACCTGAACATTAATGCTGTGAAAGGATTTCCTATTCACAAAATCGGCCTCATGGGCACCTGAGGGGGCTTTTATCCTTATGTGTGTGCAGTCCACTGCACCAATGACATTGGGGAAACCTGTCACACAAAGTAATGAGTATCCTACTATGTGTTAACAGTTGTCCTGTAATTTGTAGATCCTCTTACCTGCAATCCTATAGAACTCCTCTTTGATGTCACAGAGTCTTCTGTGGCCAGGGAAGGAGATGAAGACATCTGCTAATGCTTTGATAGCCAGACACACACTCCTTATTGTGCGGCAAATTGTGGCCTTGTTCAGCTGTTCTGCATCCCCCACTGAGTACAGGAAGGCTCCACTAGCAAAAAAGCGCAAGGCCACACAAACCATTTGCTCCACACTCAGTGCATGGCTCCGTGCAGTGCGGTGCTTAATCCTGGGACCCAGTAGTCTGCATAGATACCTGATGCCATCTGCAGAAAACCTGTATCTTTCATATAGATGGTCATCAGGGAAGGCCAGTGGGTCCAACCGGTCCCTGAAGACCCTTTCTCGCCTGAAGGCTCTCCTCAGCACAAGTGCTTCTTCATCCACCACATCTCGCACGAATGGGCATGCCATTGTCAGAGCAGAAAGGAACACACAATTTTGGGCCTTCATATAGGCTAGTGGCCACACCTGGTGCTGGGGGGGTGGGCAAAAGAGGGCGATGCCTTATAACGATGACTTGGTTGTACTGATTGCTGGGAAAATAAAAAAAAACTTAGAAAGATGCCACCGTCCTGTGTGCTCACAATAAGAGCTCATATGTCATGGCTCACTTGACTTTACGAGAATATACCTAATTTTTATTTTGAGCTGTGTCATCTTCTTGGAGCTGGGGGAGGAAAGAAAAATAATGATTAATACATTTGTGTTACAGTTAGCATACAGTGTACATTGAAGGCATATCTCACCTCCCTCTCAAGTTTTTTTATTTCAAGGTCCAGTTTCCTAATTGTCCTCTTTTTTATTTCGGACTCCAGTGCAAGATTTTACATCTTTTTCTTCTTGTACTGAATGTCTATGTCTGCCAGTTCTATTTGGCGCCGGAGGTGGTTGCCATACAACTTTCTGATAGCTTGTGAGCTCTGTGAACACAATACAATTAGCGCAGCTGGAATTTGGCAGGATGTGGTGTCCTTTTATTAATACGCACTATGTTGCCTGGCTGGTTTTCCCACTGTATAGCATCTGGGTCCTGTAAAAGAAATTAGATTTTTTGATTTTGATGAGGACTCCTCACCATTGTAGAGTAAATAGTACTTTCACAGTCTTAACATGATACCTCATGCCTTCTGGAATCCAGAGAGATGGTCTCCTCCTCATCATCGTCTCCATCATGTGCTGTTGCTGCTGCACTGGGGCCTTCACCCTATCATATTTAATCGGATTCATATTGAAGCTAGTAGACAAGACATGCCAGGCCTACAGTATGCCTTTGATGGAGTACTCACTGGATCAGCATCGTCTGGTGCTTGTGCTGGTGGCTCTAACAGGAACACAGTGCTGCCAGACACTGCAAGGCAATAGGTAAACCAAAGTCAGACAGTCCAAATTGATTCAATATGAATGTGGTTGTATCCCATGTAGAGATGGAAGGACATACCTTGAATGAAGCGGGTGGCATCTTGGGAGGAACCTATGCTCGTCTCTTTCCCCCCAGGGATCCCCTCTAAGACGGGCCTGCCTTTATTTAGCTCCAAGGCCATGTCCTCTGCTGGGGTAAGGTCAGCCTTTGGTGACCCACCACCCGTGCCTTGTCTGTGGGTATTCTTTTTCACTGCTAAAACAGTACAGACAATGTGTGAGCAGGCACCTTCTTGGGTACAATATATGCTTGTGCTTTGTTAAATATTAGTCAGGGACCATACCATTCTGCAGAATGTTCTTGTATTTGATTTTGACCTGCTGCCATGTCCGTTTTGGCCCGTTCATGTTTAATCTACACACACACACACACATTTAATGGAGTCACACTGCAAAAAATTACTTGGTATTTTTGTCTTGTTTTCAGTAAAAATATCAAAAAATGTATCATAGCTTTATACAGTGTGATGGAGTTACTTTACACAATTTCACTCATATCTGCAGTGCATTTCAATTAAAAATTTAACCGTTTCATAATTACAGTACAACTGCATTTTTGGAGATGTGAATTAAATATTTGAATTGTAATTGTGATGTTTCAGCGGAGCGGTGAGTGTGTAATTGTGCACTACTTACGCATTCAGGCGGTCTGCAATACTTTGCCACGCTTTTTCTCTTTGCTTTATCACTGTGGCGGTGTTGCCTTTCTTCTTAATTATATCTTTTACCTCCTCGTATGCCTCCATGAGGATTTGTGCTTCCGACGGGGAAAAGTACGCGGCTCTAGTTGCCATGGTAAATCAGTTAATCTGTGATCTGTGGCGGGGTCTATTTGAGTGAGCCGTGAGCGCGCACCTATCCAGGATTGGTTTCACCTGGCTTAATGAATCCGTGTCTGCTCATCCTGGCTTGGTCTTTGTGCAACCAATTAAGCCTGGACGCACATGTTTTGGCTTCATTGAGCTCAGCTGAGTCATTTATCCCGGATGTCTTAATTCTACTTTTGTGCAACAGGCCCCAGGATACAAAGAAAGCTCTATATACAATATACAGAAATATGCATACAATGGCCTATTCATGTCTTAAAAGGACTGTAGGGGAACTACAGGTTCCTACTTGAAGTCTATATTGGAGTTCATTCCATATCGGGGGGGGGGGGATAACAACACAACATCCTAAGGTTACATAAAACAACACAACATCCTAAGGTTACACTGAGGACAACAACACAACATCCTAATGTTACAGACAACAACACAACATCCTAAGGTTACACTGAGGACAACAACACAACATCCTACGGTTACACTGAGGACAACAACACAACATCCTAAGGTTACGCTGAGGACAACAACAATACATCCTAAGGTTACACTGAGGACAACAACACAACATCCTACGGTTACACTGAGGACAACAACACAACATCCTAAGGTTACACTGAGGACAACAACACAACATCCTAAGGTTACACTGAGGACAACAACACAACATCCTAAGGTTACACTGAGGACAACAACACAACATCCTAAGGTTACACTGAGGACAACAACACAACATCCTAAGGTTACAGACAACAACACAACATCCTAAGGTTACACTGAGGACAACAACACAACATCCTAATGTTACACTGAGGACAACAACACAACATCCCAAGGTTACACTGAGGACAACAACACAACATCCTAAGCTTACAGACAACAACACAACATCCTAAGGTTACACTGAAGACAACAACACAACATCCTAAGGTTACACTGAGGACAACAACACAACATCCTAAGGTTACAGACAACAACACAACATCCTAAGGTTACACTGAGGACAACAACACAACATCCTAAGGTTACACTGAAGACAACAACACAACATCCTAAGGTTACAGACAACAACACAACATCCCAAGGTTACACTGAGGACAACAACACAACATCCCAAGGTTACACTGAGGACAACAACACAACATCCTAAGGTTACACTGAGGACAACAACACAACATCCTACGGTTACACTGAGGACAACAACACAACATCCTAAGGTTACAGACAACAACACAACATCCTACGGTTACAGACAACAACACAACATCCTAAGGTTACACTGAGGTCAACAACACAACATCCTAAGGTTACAGACAACAACACGACATCCTACGGTTACACTGAGGACAACAACACAACATCCTACGGTTACACTGAGGACAACAACACAACATCCCAAGGTTACAGACAACAACACAACATCCTAAGGTTACAGACAACAACACAACATCCTAAGGTTACACTGAGGACAACAACACAACATCCTAAGGTTACAGACAACAACACAACATCCTAAGGTTACACTGAGGACAACAACACAGCATCCTAAGGTTACACTGAGGACAACAACACAACATCCTAAGGTTACAGACAACAACACAACATCCTACGGTTACATACAACAACACAACATCCTAAGGTTACACTGAGGACAACAACACAACATCCTAATGTTACACTGAGGACAACAACACAACATCCTAAGGTTACACTGAGGACAACAACACAACATCCTAAGGTTACACTGAGGATCAGGCCTGACATATCACAAATACTTACCCCATGATCTATCAACTGATCTCATGAAAAAATGAAACAGACAAGAGGCTGGCTATTCTCTACTAAACACACTGCTTGCATTGTCCAATCGGAGGATTGGAATTGCAGTTTATTATCATCGTTTGGGTTTTAGTGTTTTACTATTGGCATGTGGACCTTCTTGTTTAAACTGATGGAAAACATCTGGATCAAGACGTTCACAATGTTTAGCTGTCTTATCGTATTTGGCTGCTCCAGGATGTTTGTCAATGTGTTTGTAGATCTGTCCAATGGGCAGACACACACGCACGCACAAGCACATACACACACACACATACAGTCTTGTACAGCTAACCTTGTGGGGACACACAATTCAGTCCCATTCAAAATCCTATTTACCCTAACCCTTAACCCTAAACCTAACACTAACCTGTACTCTTACCCTTACCCTAACCTTGACCCAAAAACCTAACCTTAACCCTAAACCTAGCTCCTAACCCTAATTCTAACTCTAAACCTAATTCTAACCCTAACACTAATTCTAACCTTAACCCTAAACCCCCATAGAAATAGCATTTGACCTTGTGGGGACTAACAAAATGTCCCCAGTTAGTCAAATTTCTGTTCGTTTACTATTCTTGTGGGGACTTCTGTTTTTCTGGGACTTCTGGTCCAGAATAGTTCAACACGTCCAACACATTCATCCCTCTCTTCTAATTCTAAAATACTTTCCCTCTTCTCTGCCTCTATGCTACGGTGGCTGTGTATGTATTGTAGTCATGCGGGGCTCTGCATGCTTCCCAAATTACACCTTATTCCCTATACAGTGCACTACTTTTGAACAGAGCCCAATAGGAGCAAAGTAGTGCACTAAATAAGGAATAGGGTGCCATTTGGGACAATCTCTCTGACTCACGGTGACTGTAGCCCCAGCTATTTGCTCTGGTTCTCACAGGCAGACACACCTACAGTACAGTACACTCACCAGGAAACACACCCGTGCTTCCTACATATCCTACCATTCAACCACTGACACATTCCTTACGTTTATGCCAAATAAAAATAACAATGAATTGTTGAGAAAATGAAAAGTAGACGTATTTAGAAATGTAGAGAGTTTAGCTGTATTTTATGACAAAATGGTTTAATACATTTGTGGCATTGTGAGCTACTGAGCATGACAAAGTGTTAGTCAGACACAGCAGACTGTGAGAAAAGCAACACATGCAACTGGTCTTCAAAATGGACCACGCCCAAGTGGAAGTGAATCAAACAGGTACTCAGGTAAACTCGGGTAAACTCAGGTAAACAGGTGCAGTTGCAGCATAACTTTGGCAGTTTTCTGAAGTACAACCACATATTGTATCTGCTGCTGGATTTTTTTGGGGACTTGATTATGATTATATGATTGTGTGTAACTAAATGTTCAACAAAGTTTAACACAATGTTAGTTGAAAGGAGAAAGTTTATAGTAATATCATACAACGCATGTTTCTGATGTTTCTTGCAAATGTATTCCCCCCTTGGCATTTTTCCTATTTTTTTGCATTACAACCTGTAATTTAAATGGATTATTAATTGAATTTCATGTAATGGACATACACAAAATAGTCCAAATTGGTGAAGTGAAATGAAAAGAATAACTTGTTTCAAAAAGTTCAAAAAAATAGACAACGGAAAAGTGGTGCGTGCATATACATTCACCCCCTTTGCTATGAAGCCCCTAAATAAGATCTGGTGCAACCAATTAACTTCAGAAGTCACATAATTAGTTAAAGTCCATCTGTTTGCAATCTAAGTGTCACATGATCTGTCACATGATCTCAGTATATATACACCTGTTCTGAAAGGCCTCAGAGTCTGCAACACTACTAAGCAAGGCACACAACCAAGCAAGTGGCACTATGAAGACCAAGAGCTCTCCAAACAGGTCAGGGACAAAGTTGTGGAGAAGTACAGATGAGGGTTGGGTTATAAAAAAAATATATGAAACTTTGAACATCCCACGGAGCACCATTAAATCCATTATTAAAAAATGGAAAGAATATGGCAACACAACAAACCTGCCAAGAGAGGGCTGCCACCAAAACTCACGGACCAGACAAGGAGGGCATTAATCAGAGAGGCAACAAAGAGACCAAAGATAACCCTGAAGGTGCTGCAAAGCTCCACAGTGGAGATTGGAGTATCTGTCCATAGGACCACTTTAAGCTGTACACTCCACAGAGCTGGGCTTTACGGAGAGTGGCCAGAAAAAGCCATTGCTTAAAGAAAAAATTAAGACATGTTTGGTGTTCGCCAAAAGGCATGTGAGAGACTCCCCAAACACATGGAAGAAGGTACTCTGGTCAGATGAGACTAAAATCTTTCTTCTTGGTCATCAAGGAAAATGCTATGTCTGGCGCAAACACAACACCTCTCATCACCCCTAGAACACCATCCCCACATTGAAGCATGGTGGTGGCAGTATCATGCTGTGGGGATGTTTTTCATCAGCAGGGACTGGGAAACTGGTCAGAATTGAAGGAATGATGGATGGCGCTAATTACTGTGAAATTCTTGAGGGAAACCTGTTTCAGTCTTCCAGCGATTTGAGACTGGGACGGAGGTTCACCTTCCAGCAGGACAACGACCCTAAGCATACTGCTAATGCAACACTTGAGTGGTTTAAGGGGAAACATTTAAATGTCTTGGAATGGCCTAGTCAAAGCCCAGACCTCAATCCAATTGAGAATCTGTAGAATGACTTAAAGATTGCTGCACACCAGCGGAATACATCCAACTTGAAGGTGCTGGAGAAGTTTTTCCTTGAGTAATGGGAAATATCCCATTGGCTAGATGTGCCAAGCTTATAAAGACATACCCCAAGAGACTTGCAGCTGTAATTGCTGCAAAAGGTGGTTCTACAAAGTATTGATTTTGGGGGGGGATGAATACTTATGCACACTCAAGTTTTCTGTTTTTTTTCCTTGTTTCTTGCATCATATTTTGCATCTTCAAAGTGCTAGGCATGTTGTGTAAATCTAATGATACAACCCCCCCAAAATCCTTTTTAATTCCAGGTTGTTAGGCAACAAATAGGAAAAATGCCAAGTGGGTGAATACTTTAGCAAGCCACTGTATATTTTATATTTGAGATTCTTCAAAGTAGCCACCCTTTGCCTTGATGACGGTTTTTCACACGCTTGGCATTCTCTCAACCAGCTTCATGAGGTAGTCCCCTGGAATGCATTTTGATTAACAGGTTTACCTTGTTAAAAGTTCATTTTGTCGTATTTCTTTACTTCTTAATGCATTTGAGCCAATCAGTTGTGTTGTGACATGGTATGGGTGGTATACAGAAGATAGCCCTATTTGGTAAAAGATCAAGTCCATATTCTGTCAAGAACAGACCAAATAAGCAAAGAGAAACGACAGTCCATCATTACTTTAACCACTTAATTATGGATCTGCCCCTTTTTTTCAATTGTCACCTCAAATGACAAACCCAAATCTAATTGCCTGTAGCTCAGGCCCTGAAGCAAGGATATGTATATTCTTGATACCATTTGAAAGGAAACACGTTGAAGCTTGTGGACATGTGAAAATAATGTAGGAGAATATAACACAATAGATCTGGTAAAAGATAATACAAAGAAAAAAACATGCATTTGGGGAAAATTGGGAAAATTTCAAGAACTTTGAACGTTTGTTCAAGTGCAGTTGCCAAAACCATCAAGCGCTATGATGAAACTGGCTCTCATAAGGACCGCCACAGGAAAGGAAGACCCAGTTCATTAAAGTTACCAGCCTCAGAAATGTAGTAAATATACCCTCTGATTTAACAAAAGTGGCGGACATGTTCAAATTCAAGTTTATTTTATTTTTTATTTTATTTTTATTTATTTTATATAGCCCTTCGTACATCAGCTAATATCTCGAAGTGCTGTACAGAAACCCAGCCTAAAACCCCAAACAGCAAGCAATGCAGGTGTAGAAGCACGGTGGCTCGGAAAAACTCCCTAGAAAGGCCAAAACCTAGGAAGAAACCTAGAGAGGAACCAGGCTATGAGGGGTGGCCAGTCCTCTTCTGGCTGTGCCGGGTGGAGATTATAACAGAAATTCCTACCCATAATAGCGTTCAACGTTCTCCACAGTTTTTTCCCATCACCCTTTACTTACATTTTGTGCTGATAGAATCCTTCCTGCTTTCCTTTGTTTAGCTTGGTCACAAGATTTCTTAATTTACAATAACTTTGCTTTATCAAACAGAGTGCCAGATTTATCTGCTGCTTTTTTGGCATCATTACATTTCTCAGCGCAGCATTTGACCTCAGTGCATTTTCTTATTACAGTAACAGACACATCTCAACATCTCAGAGGAGACTGCATGAATCAATTTCAATTTAAGGGATTTATTGGCTTGGGAAACAGATGTTTACGTTTCCAAAGCAAGTGAAATAGATAATTAACAAAAGTAAAATAAACAATAAAAAAACAACAGTAAACATTACACTCACAGAAGTTCCAAAAGAATAAAGACATTACAAATGTCATATTATGTCTATATACAGTGTTGTAATGATGTGCAAATAGTTAAATTACAAAAGGGATAATAAATAAACATAGGTTGTATTTACAATGGTGTCTCACTCACTCTCTCTTTCTCCTTCACTCACTCTCTCTCTCTCTCTCGCTCCCTCTCTCTCTCTCTCGCTCCCTCTCTCTCTCTCTCGCTCCCTCTCTCTCTCTCTCGCTCCCTCTCTCTCTCTCTCGCTCCCTCTCTCTCTCTTCATCTGACTGTTTGCTGTTTCACCTCAGTCAATATGGGTGTGGCATGGCCTGGGATATGACAGCATCGACAAGCACACGCACCTACACGGGCACGCCCACATACACACACCTACGTGCAAGGACCCATGCTTTGCACACACAAACACACCCACACCCACACCCACACCCACACCCATACAAAGACACCTACCTGCAAGTATGCACAAACACACACACACACACACACACACACACACACACACACACACACACACACACACACACACACACACACACACACACACACACACACACACACACACACACACACACACACACACACACACACACACACACAGATAGCACAAATGTCTTTCTCCACCCCCCAAATGTTCACCTTTTGTTGCCTGAAATTAAAACACATAAAATTTGACTTATTTACACAGTAACCCACAACATCCAAGTGAAAAAAAATAAAAAAATCTGAAAATTAATTCATAGTTAAACAGTAAAATACCCTATTTGGATAAGTGAACACCCCCCCCCCCCCCCCCCCCCCCCTAGAATTGCAATCACAAACTTGCTGAGGTATAACCAACCCCCTTCCAGATCACAAATAAAGCTAATCGACTTCCATCTGTGATCAATTGGCCATGATTTCCAAGATGGCGTAGCAGTCTGTTTTGTTTGTCTTGTCCCGTCCCATTTATATATAGTTTTCTTCGTATATATTTAGTGTATATTTTTGATATTTTTAATCTCAGTTTCCATCTATGGACTGAACATACTCTCCTACAACCCGCCTCACTCAATGTGGTACGGATCTGTTCTTTTTATACTTTAGAACCGGAACCCCCATCAGATGCTAGCCAGCTAACTAGCTACTAGCTAGTAGTCAGTTAGCTACTGCTAGCGGTCATCACCGTTAACTCCGACACCAGCCAGTCTCAGCTTGGTCAATTCCTGGCAGTCAACCCAGAGCATATCGGACTGCTTTTTCTCTACCACATCTCCGGATTCCTACCTCAAGCTCTGAACCAATCACCGACCATTTCGAATCCCACCGTACCTTCTCCGCTATGCAATCTGGTTTCCGAGCTGGTCATGGGTGCACCTCAGCCACGCTCAAGGTCCTAAATGATATCATAACCGCCATTGATAAAAGACAGTACTGTGTAGCTGTCTTCATCGACCTGGCCAAGGCTTTCGACTCTGTCAATCACCACATTCTTATCGGCAGACTCAATAGCCTTGGCTTCTCAAAAGACCTGCCTCGTCTGGTTCACCAACTACTTCTCAGATAGAGTTCAGTGTGTCAAATCGGAGGGCCTGTTGTCCGGGCCTCTGGTAGTCTCTATGGGGGTGCCACAGGGTTCAATTCTCGGGCCGACTCTTTTCTTTGTATATATCAATGATGTCGCTCTTGCTGCTGGTGATTCTCTGATCCATCTCTACGCAGACGACACCATTCTGTATACATCTGGCCCTTCTTTGGACACTGTGCTAACAATCCTCCAAAATAGCTTCAACGCCATACAACACTCCTTCCGTGGCCTCCAACTGCTTTTAAATGCTAGTAAAACTAAGTGCACGCTCTTCAACTGATTGCTGCCCGCACCCTGCCGCCCGACTAGCATCATTAATCAAATCAAATCAAATGTATTTATATAGCCCTTCTTACATCAGCTGATATCTCTAAGTGCTGTACAGAAACCCAGCCTAAAAACCCAAACAGCAAGCAATGCAGGTGTAGAAGCACGGTGGCTAGGAAAAACTTCCTAGAAAGGCCAAAACCTAGGAAGAAACCTAGAGAGGAACCAGGCTATGAGGGGTGGCCAGTCCTCTTCTGGCTGTGCCGGGTGGAGATTATAACAGAACATGGCCAAGATGTTCAAATGTTCATAAATTACCAGCATGGTCAAATAATAATAATCACAGTAGTTGTCGAGGGTGCAACAGGTCAGCACCTCAGGAGTAAATGTCAGTTGGCTTTTCATTGAGAGTATCTCTACAGTCTTGATATGTTCGTCAAAAGAGAGATCAGGGTCCAGAGTAACGCCGAGATCCTTCACAGTTTTATTTGAGACGACTGTACAACCATCAAGATTAATTGTCAGATTCAACAGAAGATCTCTTTGTTTCTTGGGACCTAGAACAAGCATCTCTGTTTTGTCCAAGTTTAAAAGTAGAAAGTTTGCAGCCATCCATTTCCTTTTGTCTGAAACACAGGCTTCCAGCGAGGGCAATTTTGGGGCTTCACCATGTTTCATCGAAATGTACAGCTGTGTGTCATCCGCATAGCAGGGAAAGTTAACATTATGTTTTCGATTGACATCCCCAAGAGGTAAAATATATAGTGAAAACAATAGTGGTCCTAAAACGGAACCTTGAGGAACACCAACATTTACTGTTGATTTGTCAGAGGACAAACCATTCACAGAGACAAACTGATATCCTTCCGACGTATAAGATCTAAACCAGGCCAGAACTTGTCCGTGTAGGCCAATTTGGGTTTCCAATCTCTCCAAAATAATGTGGTGATCGATGGTATCAAAAGCAGCACTAAGGTCTAGGAGCACGAGGACAGATGCAGAGCCTCGGTCTGACGCCATTAAAAGGTCATTTACCACCTTCACAAGTGCAGTCTCAGTGCTATGATGGGGTCTAAAACCAGACTGAAGCATTTCGTATACATTGTTTGTCTTCAGGAAGGCAGTGAGTTGCTGCGCAACAGCTTTTTCAAATTTTTTTGAGAGGAATGGGACATTTGATATAGGCCAATAGTTTTTTATATTTTCTGGGTCAAGGTTTGGCTTTTTCAAGAGAGGCTTTATTACTGCCACTTTTAGTGAGTTTGGTACACATCCGGTGGATAGAGAGCCGTTTATTATGTCCACTACTCCACTACGGTTCTGACCTAGAATACGTGGACAACTATAAATACCTGGGTGCCTGGTTAGACTGTTAACTCTCCTTCCAGACTCACATTAAGCATCTCTAATCCAAAATTAAATCTAGAATCGGCTTCCTATTTCGCAACAAAGCCTCCTTCTCTCATGCTGCCGAACATACCCTCGTAAAACTGACTATCCTACCGATCCTTGACTTCGGTGATGTCATTAACAAAATAGCCTCCAACACTCTACTCAGCAAACTGGATGTAGTCTATGACAGTGCCATCCGTTTTGTCACCAAAGCCCCATATACTACCCACCACTGCGACCTGTATGCTCTCGTTGGCTTGCCCTCACTACATATTCGTCGCCAAACCCACTGGCTCCAGGTCATCTATAAGTCTTTACTTGGTAAAGCCCCGCCTTATCACAGCTCAATGGTCACCATAGCAACACCCACTCGTAGCACGCGCTCCAGCAGGTATATTTCACTGGTCACCCCCAAAGCCAACACTTACTTTGGCCGCCTTTCTTTCCAGTTCTCTGCTGCCAATGACTGGAACGAAATGCAAAAATCACTGAAGCTGGAGTCTTATATCTCCCCCTCTAACTTTAAGCATCAGCTGTCAGAGCAGCTTACCGATCACTGTACCTGTACACAGCCAATCTGTAAATAGCACACCCAACTACCTCATCCCCATATTATTATTTATCCTCTTGCTCTTTTGCACCAGAGTACCTCCACTTGCACATCATCATCTGCACATCCATCACTCCAGTGTTAATGCTAAATTGTAGTTATTTCGCCTCTATGGCCTATTTATTGCCTACCTCCCTACTATTCTACATTTGCACACACTGTACATAGATTTTTATTTTTTCCCCTATTGTGTTATTGACTGTACGTTTGTTTATGTGTAACTCTGTGTTGTTGTTTTTGTCGCACTGCTTTGCTTTATCTTGGCCAGGTCGCAGTTGTAAATGAGAACATGTTCTCAACTGGCCTACCTGGTTAAATAAAGTTGAAATAAAAAAATTAAGAAATTGTAATGACTTTGATTAGTTCAGAATAAAAACAGCTGTTCATAGAGGACTCCACTGCTCAAGAAAAAAAACACTCCTAAAAAACCCCACATCAAGTCTCGTTTGAGCTTTGCCAAAAAATGCACATTGTAGATTCCGAGGCCAAGTGGCAAAAGGTGCTGTGGTCAGATGCGACCAAAATATAACTTTTTTGGCCTGAATGCAAAACGGTATTTCTGGTGAAAACCCAATACATCTTTCCACCCAAAGAACACCACGCCTACAGTAAATAACACCACGCCTACAGTGAAGAACACCATGCCTACAGTAAATAACACCACGCCTACAGTAAAGAACACCATGCCCACAGTAAAGAACACCACGCCTACAGTAAAGAACACCAAGCATACAGTAAAGAACACCATGCCTACATTAAATAACACCATGCCTACAGTAAAGCAACCCACGCCTACAGTAAAGAACACCACGTCTACAGTAAAGACCACCACGCCTACAGTAAATAACACCATGCATACATTAACTAACACCATGCCTACAGTAAAGCACACCACGCCTACAGTAAATAACACCATGCATACATTAAATAACACCATGCCTACAGTAAAGCACACCACGCCTACAGTAAATAACACCACGTCTACAGTAAAGAACACCATGCCTACAGTAAAGAACACCACGTCTACAGTAAAGACCACCACGCCCACAGTAAATAACACCACGCCTACAGTAAAGAACACCACGTCTACAGTAAAGAACACCAAGCCTACAGTAAAGAACACCACGCCTACAGTAAAGAACACCATGCCTACAGTAAAGAACACCACGCCTACAGTAAATAACACCACGCCTACAGTAAAGAACACCACGCCTACAGTAAAGAACACCAAGCATACAGTAAAGAACACCATGCCTACATTAAATAACACCATGCCTACAGTAAAGCACACCACGCCTACAGTAAAGAACACCACGTCTACAGTAAAGACCACCACGCCTACAGTAAATAACACCATGCATACATTAAATAACACCATGCCTACAGTAAAGCACACCACGCCTACAGTAAATAACACCATGCATACATTAAATAACACCATGCCTACAGTAAAGCACACCACGCCTACAGTAAATAACACCACGTCTACAGTAAAGAACACCATGCCTACAGTAAAGAACACCACGTCTACAGTAAAGACCACCACGCCCACAGTAAATAACACCACGCCTACAGTAAAGAACACCACGTCTACAGTAAAGAACACCAAGCCTACAGTAAAGAACACCACGCCTACAGTAAAGAACACCACGCCTACAGTAAAGAACACCACGCCTACAGTAAATAACACCACGCCTACAGTAAAGAACACCACGCCTACAGTAAAGAACACCACGCCTACAGTAAAGAACACCACGCCTACAGTAAATAACACCACGCCTACAGTAAAGAACACCACGCCTACAGTAAAGAACACCACGCCTACAGTAAAGAACACCATGCCTACAGTAAAGAACACCATGCCTACAGTAAATAACACCAAGCCTACAGTAAAGAACACCACGCCTACAGTAAATAACACCACGCCTACAGTAAAGAACACCACGCCTACAGTAAAGAACACCACGCCTACAGTAAAGAACACCACGCCTACAGTAAAGAACACCACGCCTACAGTAAAGAACACCACGCCTACAGTAAAGAACACCACGCCTACAGTAAAGAACACCACGCCTACAGTAAAGAACACCACGCCTACAGTAAATAACACCACGCCTACAGTAAAGAACACCACGCCTACAGTAAAGAACACCACGCCTACAGTAAAGAACACCATGCCTACAGTAAAGAACACCATGCCTATAGTAAATAACACCAAGCCTACAGTAAAGAACACCACGCCTACAGTAAAGAACACCACGCCTACAGTAAATAACACCATGCCTACAGTAAAGAACACCATGCCTACAGTAAAGAACACCATGTCTACAGTAAAGAACACCACGCCTACAGTAAATAACACCATGCCTACAGTAAAGAACACCATGCCTACAGTAAATAACACCATGCCTACAGTAAAGAACACCACGCCTACAGTAAAGAACACCATGCCTACAGTAAAGAACACCATGCCTACAGTAAAGAACACCAAGCCTACAGTAAAGAACACCATGCCTACAGTAAAGAACACCAAGCCTACAGTAAAGAACACCATGCCTACAGTAAAGAACACCATGCCTACAGTAAATAACACCATGCCTACAGTAAAGAACACCACGCCTACAGTAAATAACACCATGCCTACAGTAAAGAACACCACGCCTACAGTAAAGAACACCACGCCTACAGTAAAGAACACCATGCCTACAGTAAAGAACACCATGCCTACAGTATAGAACACCATGCCTACAGTAAAGAACACCACGCCTACAGTAAATAACACCATGCCTACAGTAAAGAACACCAAGCCTACAGTAAAGAACACCACGTCTACAGTAAAGAACACCACGTCTACAGTAAAGAACACCATGCCTACAGTAAAGAACACCACGCCTACAGTAAAGAACACCACGCCTACAGTAAAGAACACCATGTCTACAGTAAAGAACACCACGCCTACAGTAAAGAACACCACGCCTACAGTGAAGAACACCATGCCTACAGTAAATAACACCACGCCTACAGTAAAGAACACCATGCCTACAGTAAAGAACACCATGCCTACAGTAAAGAACACCACGCCTACAGTAAAGAACACCACGCCTACAGTAAAGCACGGCGGTGGCAGCATCCTGTTGTGGGGGTGTTTCTCTTCAGCAGGGACTGGAGCACTTGTCAGGATAGAAGGTTAAATGGACAGTGCAAAATACCGACAGATTCTTGAGGAGAACCTGCAGCCCTCTGAAAGGAAGTTGAAAATGGGAAGATGGTTCATGTTTCAACATGACAATGACCCAAAGCACACCGCCAAAGCAACCGTACAGTGGCTGAAGGACAAGAAGGTGAATGTCCTTGAGTGGCCTAGTCAGAGCCCCGACCTAAATCCCATCGAGAATCTATGGAATGACTTGAAGAGTGCAGTCCACGAGCGGTCACCATGCAATTTGACTGAGCTTGAACAATTCTGTAATGAAGAATGGGCAAATATTGTACAGTCTAGGTGTGCAAAGTTAGTAGAGACGTATTCGAAGAGACTCATGGCTGTAATTGAAGCAAAAGGTGGTTCCACCAAGTATTAACTCAGGGGGATGTCCACTTATCCAAATAGGGTATTTTAATGTTTTACTTTTAATTAATTTTCAGTTTCTTTTTCTTCTCACTTGGATATTGTGGGTTACTGTGTGTAAATAAAGCTGGAAAAAGTCCAAATTTATGTGTTTTCATTTCAGGCTGTAAGGTAACAAAAGATGAACATTTTGAAAGGGGACATACTATACTCACTGTATATATTCTGCCTCACATGAGAAACAAAATATAACCTTTTTGATAGAAAAAAACCTTCTCTCCGTGTCTACTTCTCCTGTGTATTCAGGCCAGGACAATAACAGCTGAAAGAGTAGCCTACCTGGAACCAAGTTAGACAACGCCCTGCATGTGTATGTCCCAAATGACACTCTATTGCCTATGTTTTGGGCCTCTGGTCAAAAGTAGTGCACTATATAGGGAATAGGGTGCCATTTGAGAAGTTTTCCCCTATTTAACTTAATTGCTGTTGACAAAGATGACATGTATAATGCTTTATCTTGCTGCCGTGAGACTAGCACTGAAGCTACCACAATGAGAGGGAAATTATACAGTGTAGCATTTGCTCTGGTATGAATAACAGTATTGGGTGACACAGTCGGACTGCAGATTCGGTTTGAGTGCCTTGCCCAAGGACAGATTTTTCACCGTTGTCAGCTGAGGTATTCAAACCAGCGACCTACCGGTTATTGGCCCCAACGCTCTAACCGCTAGGCTACCTGCCACCCTACGGTTCTGAGTGGCACCCTATTCCCTTTATAGGGCACTGCTTTTGTCGAGGACTGGTGTAATATATGGGTCTCATCTGGGTCACTTATGACGCATTAATAACAAAGACATCTAGACATCCAACTGTCTAAACATTCAAGAGATCAATACAAAACTTGAAACAACTCCTTTGTTATCATCAGGGTTGGCCAGGCTACTTTCTAAATGTAATCCGTTACAGTTACTAGTTACCTGTCCAAAATTGTAATCAATAACGTATTATGACCAGCTGTGTCAACTTTAAACATTGATTTGTCCTGCAATAGATGTCATTCAATTGGTAACGTTGACGTTTGTCTTCTTCCTGAGTGGTGCAGTTGTTTAAGGCTACAGCTTAGAGGCATCATTACAGACCCTGGTTCGAATCCTGGCTGTGTGACAACCAGAAGTGATTGTGAGTCGTATAGGGCAGTGCACAGTTATCTGGGTTTGGCTGGTGTACGATGTCATTGTAAATAAGAAATAGTTCTTACCTGGTTAAATTATAATGCCTCTTAAGGGGAAAGTAATCTAAAAGTAACGGAATGTAATCAGATTATGTTACTGAGTTTGGGTAATCCAACAGTTTTGTTATTGATTATTAATTTTGGACAGGTAACTAGTAACGGATTACATTTAGAAAGTAACCTACCCAGCCCTGATCATAACAAAGGGTTGTTTGAAGTTTTGAATGGATCTCTTGAATCTGAGAGAGCAAAGTTGGACAGTTATTCAAAGCAATACAAATGTCCCTACTGACTTTCAACCAAAGCTCCTTCACAAAAATTAAAAAGTTCAATCTTTATGTGTTGTTAATAAATAGGTTAGGACTATATCGTTTGAATTTTTTGGGGCGGTAGGTTGCCTAGTGGTTGGAGTGTTGGACTAGTAACCGGAAAGTTGCAAGAACGGATCCCCTGAGCTGACAAGGTAAAAATCTGTCGTTCTGCTCCTGAACAAGGCAGTTAACCCACTGTTCCTAGGCTGTCATTAAAAATAAGAATTTATTCTTAACTGACTTGCCTAGTTAAATAAAGGTAAAATAAAAAAAAATGCTATTTTCCTATTGCTTCAAACAAAAACTACTTCAAAAGTTTATACAGAAACAAGAGAGATTGTTTCTTCAAAGAAAAAGAGACAAACGTTATATTTGAATGATAAAAAGTTATATTTGAAACACATGAGTTTATCTGCGCTCTAGAACTCTGTTACAAATGTATTATGTTGGAGAACTGGACCATGAAGGACTGCCCCTTTAACCACATATTCTGGTTGTAGAAACGTTTTCTATTACATGTCATTGGAGCAGTGTATGACTGTTGCATTGGGCAGGCTGGTCTCATAGACTAGACGTAACATAATGCACCAAAATCCGGGATACAAATTAGCATGATATGCTACATTTTGTATGGTTACATAAGACAGAAGGTTACTTATGGGTGGGTGTAAAATGTGAATGTCTAGCAACTGAAATGTTGCGTAATCAAATCTCATCAAGGACAACTTCAGCATTTTCGCTAATTAGCAACTTTGCAACAACCTACTACTTTTTAGATACTGTGCTACTTCTTAGCGTGTTAGCTAACCCTTCCCCTAAACCTAAACCTTTAATCTAACTCCTAACCCCAACCTTAACCCTAACTTTAACCCTAACCCTTAACCCCTAACCCTAACCTAGCTAACATTAGCAACAAAACATTTGAATTTATAACATATCATAGGTATTCAAAATTTGTAACATATTGTACGAATTGCAATTCATAACATATTATACAAATTGTATTTCGTAACATGTCATACAAAATGGATGATGGACATCCACAAATTAAATACATACCATACCAAAGTAACGTTACTTTACTATACTGAACAAAAATGTAGATGCAACATGTAAAGTGTTGGTACCATGTTTCATGAGCTGAAATAAAAGATCCCCGAAATGTTCCATATGCACAAAAAGCTTATTTTTCTCAAATTTTGATCAACAAATTTGTTTCCATCCATGTTAGTGAGCCTTTCTCCTTTGCCAAGATAATCCGTCCACCTGACAGGTGTGGCATATCAAGAAGCTTATTAAACAGCATGATCATTACACAGGTGCACCTTGTGCTGGGACAATAAAAGGCCACTCTAAAATCTGCATTTTTGTCACACACCACAATGCAACAGATATCAAAAGTTTTGAGGGAGTGTGCAATTGGCATGCTGACTGCAGGACTGTCCACCAGAGCTGTTGCCAGATCATTTATTGTTAATTTCTCTACCATAAGCCACCTCCAACGTCGTTTTAGAGAATTTGGCAGTACGTACAACTGGCCTCAAAACCACAGACCAAGTGTAACCACGCCAGCCCAGGACCTCCACATCCAGCTTCTTCACCTGCAGGATCGTCTGAGACCAGCCACCAGGACAGCTGATGAAACAGAGGAGTATTATGTCTGTAAAAAAGCCCTTTTGTGGGGAAAAACTCATTCTGATTGGCTGAGCCTTGCTCCCCAGTAGGTGAGCCTGGCTCCCAAGTGGGTGGGCCTATGCCCTCCCAGGCCCACCCATGGCTACACCCCTGCCCAGTTCTGAAATCCATGGAATGGGGCCTAATTAATTAATTTAAATTGACTTATTTCCTTATATTAACTGTAACTCAGTAAAATCTTTGAAATTGTTGCATGTTGCGTTTATATTTTTGTTTTACAAAATTAGTTTTATTTACTATGTTATGTCTACCCCTGATTCCAGGTTGCATTGGATGGGCAGAGCCAGAAAAGGAGACTACGGCCACTCCCTTCTACACCTCCCTCCCTATATCCCTCCTTCCCGCCCTCTATCCACGACCAGTAGCCCTACCCGTTCGCATGTCCAACCATTCTGCATCGCTCGGAGTAACAGCCACGCAGACTAGAAAAAAAAGGTACAACGCACTTTCTAAGGGGAGAGAGTGAAAAGGGAGGGGAGAGAGAACAACTCCCTGGACACCGAGGAAGACTCGGGTTGATAAAGCAAGAAAAGTTTTTTTTATAAGAGAGAAATAAGTTTCGATTGGGACGAAGAAGACGTGCTTTTATCGACTGCTGGGACAGAGGAGGGGAAGAGAACACTGCCGAAGATGCTCAAGCTGCTGTGTTAAAGTTGTTGCAACTCAAGACTGCTCATAGGTAAAACAACCATTTCATCACCATTCTTATGTAGGTTATTTTAAAAGTGTATTATGGTGATGGTATCCTATCTGGTAAACTCACAAAGTTGTAAGGCATTTGTTAAATGACGTGGCAATCGTGTTGTTTGAGGTTCGTTTACATGACGTTTTTGAAAATAAGAATAACAGTCTTTCACCCACTAACTGAGAGGAAGGGTGGTGGTCCGCCGTGTTACTTTGTTTTCTCGTTCAAAGTTCTGTAATTTAGAACACGGGATGAAGTGGGTGTGTGTCACCACCCACATTAACGGAAGAGTTGGGTCGCACTTCTTATTTCACTCTCTGTTACTGCGCACAAAATAAAGGCTAACTGGGGTATATGGAGCGACGCCAGTCACATAAAGGGGGGTTTATGTTCCTTTGTGCTTAATGCTTATCTATCCAATTTTAAAATACCCCACCCCATGCAGATGTGTAACCTCGTCCAGTTGTTACTTCATCTCAGCAACGTGGATATTGATCATTCTAACATCGCCCTGCACGCAGTAAAAAAAAAATGTACAAAGAAAACGCCCAAATATCACCTTTGATGAAAAACCTGTCAAGCTAAATTATGTTTTTTTTCCCCCTATTTGATTCTAATCTACCAAGTCGAGTGTTTGTGTTTGTGTGAGTATGAGTAAGAGTAATTGTTTGTTAAGGAATGGCTATCATTAAAGGCAGTTACCCATAAAGCCTTTTAAGATAGGCTACAGGCTTTGGGTACGGGTTCTACTTTTTTTTACTATTACCCTCCTACTCCCTCCCTCCCTCTTACTCCCTGTTTCAGGGAGGCGCACCCATGGGAGAGAGAAAATAATGACACACTCTGCAATCATGTACAGCAATCTTAGAACACCATCTTCTAACCGATCGTCACCAAAAACCAACGCTTTTCAGAGTATAATATAGTAACGGTTTTAATATAGTATACAAGTATACAGTGTGTGTGATAAATCAAACTGTACTTTCCAATTTAGCTAAAACTTAAAAACAAAAACAGTTTTTATCTGTTTAAAGTGTGTTTTAACGTGTTCACATGAATGGAGTTTTAGCGACTTTCTCCTCACTTGCAGTTTTAACTCGATTCGTTTTATCCTGGGATTCTAGCCAGGGTGGAGAGAGAGAGAGGGAGAGAGAGAGGGGGGGGGGGTTATGGTAATGGAATGTAGTGGTTTGGAAATACTTACTAATTGAAACCAGGCTTGAGGAAAAGAGGGGAAAAATAATCAAGAATTCTGTATCTCAGAGTGAAAGAGGCGTTTTACTCGAGCTCAGAACATTAAGTAACAAAGATGCAGAATGTGTTTGAATAACAGAAACAGCAACTTTATTATAACTTCAGTCGTGTATTAACTTTGAAGTTATAATAAAACCAAACAGACACCTTTTGTGTGTTTCTCCATCCCAATAGATAGAGATAGAGTTATAGACGGAGAGACTTAGATCCCCCAGATATTACGCTTTGTATAGTTGGGTGGAAATTCAAATGCTTTAATCGCTCCCTTCCCCCTTTCTGCCACACCCTGGCCGACGTTCTACTGTAGAGCCGCAGGGAAAGGAAAGTCTCTCTCCCAGAGAACACAAGCCACAGGCTGGCACCAGAGCCAGCGAGCTCACAGAAAATGTCTTAAAGCTGAAAAAGTATAGTGGTTCTCCCAATTGTTCCTGACGACGTGATGGATAATAACAGCGGCTATGAGCAAAGGGTTGTATGGTTGGTCAAGTCGTGCTTAAAGGTCCAATACAGACTCTTTTTTAAAAAATCATCTCAATATCAAATCATTTCTGGGTAAATATTAAGTACCTTTACAGTGATTGTTTCAAATTAAAATGATCAAAAATAAACAAAAATAGCTTCTTAGCAAAGAGCAATTTCTCAAGTAAGAATTTAGCTAGGACTGTGTGGGAGTGGTCTGAGTGGGGAGGAGAAAACTTAAAACTAGCTGTTATTGGCAGAGAGGTTTGGAACTCTCATTCTTATTGGTCTATTAACTAATTTACCACCTGATGATGTCACCAGACAGGCAAAAACTTAATCCCACCAAAAAACTGGCTAAAATTTCAGGCAATATTTTCAAACATTTCTTACACATCTCTTACACTAAAAGGGCATTATCATAATTTACACAATTTCACAGTATTATTCCAACCTCAGTGTGGAAATATATAAAACACAGGAAAATCACGTTTTTGACTGCACTGGACCTTTAAATGTTCACTTTTTTTATTGTGATGGTATGTAATGTAAGTATAGCCTATGTCTGCATGTTCAGTGTTTTGAACAGTTCATTTGACATGGTAGTACTTGTTCAAAACAGAGAATATAGTAAGTGTCAAATTTTGACTGGAATTTAAGTAAACGATAAGTTACTACACAGCCAACTTCAGATTCAGAACCGTTCTTGACAACCCCCTGACAATCCCAGACCTGGTTTTGTTATTTATTAACGTAATCTGTCAATCCAGTGGACAATGGAATTCATAGAACACTCATCATTGTACTCCACCAAACCTGCCACCATAGCGTTCCCCCTGCTAACTGTTGATAGCAGAGGAGAGGAGTGGCACTCTCACTGGGCCAGTGTGAAACGGAAAGAGCCCAGACTCTCGCACACTTCCTTTTGTCATTTCCTCCTCTAGGTCCCATTCAGGGGCGTTTAGGACCTTGCCCGTTAGAGAGAGGGAGAGCGTACGGGAGAGAGGGAGAGAGAGGGAGAGAGTACTGGAGAGAGGGAGAGAGTACGGGAGAGAGGGAGAGCATACAGGAGAGAGGGAGAGAGTACGGGAGAGAGAGGGAGAGAGTACGGGAGAGAGGGAGAGAGTACGGGAGAGAGGGAGAGAGAGGGAGAGAGTACGGGAGAGAGAGGGAGAGCGTACGGGAGAGAGAGAGAGAGTACGGGAGAGAGAGAGGGCGAGAGAGGGAGAGCGTACGGGAGAGAGAGAGCGAGATAGGGAGAGAGCGAGAGAGGGAGAGTACGGGAGAGAGAGAGAGCGAGAGAGGGAGAGTGTACGGGAGAGAGTGAGGGAGAGTACGGGAGAGAGAGGGAGAGCGTATGGGAGAGAGAGGGAGAGTACGGGAGAGTACGAGAGAGATAGGGAGAGAGAGGGAGCGAGAGAGGGAGAGTACGGGAGAGAGAGGGAGAGAGAGGGAGAGGGAGAGAGAGTACGGGAGGAGGACTGATTCCCATCAAACAAAAGTTTTTCTTTTAACACTTCGATTAATCTCTTTGTCTGATTGGTCCCTGGGTGTTCTGAT
The DNA here is from genome assembly GCF_016432855.1 of Salvelinus namaycush. Lineage (NCBI taxonomy): Eukaryota > Metazoa > Chordata > Actinopteri > Salmoniformes > Salmonidae > Salvelinus > Salvelinus namaycush. Next base: position 3,770,970 of record NC_052311.1, read on the forward strand.
TGTGGATAATTGAGATATTTAACTCATTTTAATCCCACCCTATTTTCTTTTATTTATCACGTAGATTTCATGACTGGTGCACTAAAGCAGCAACAGTTGTCCATCCGTCAGAAGTAGGACAGTAGCACGTTATTGATCCCAACTTGTGAAATTGTTGGCTAGAGATCCACTAGTGTGGTGGGTTCTCCTCCCCCCTCTGTGTAACTGTAAGCAAATCTCAACAAATATCTCTTGACTCATGGACTTATTTTGCCATAATGAAATGTAGCAATGTTCATGATAATAATTATTGCAAAATACCTCTTTCAGACAGAGCGATTGTACACAGATTTTCAGAGAGAGCCACTCCCTACACCCTCCTCGCTACTATTCTGTCTGCATTTAGAGACAGACTTTACGGCATGTTGCCTGTAAAAAAAATCTGGCTTTTTAGAGCCCAATTCATACAGTCCTATTTTTTTTTTTAACCAAATTCTTGCCGCGCTAAGTTTTTTTTATATCTCTTGTGCACATGGCGGCACGTTTATGAGTGGAAGTAGATGTGGGCAGATGTGGGTGGACGTCTATTTAAAGAAAATCTATTGAATATACACCATCACTAAGAAATGCATTATTAATTTGTTTTAGGAAACATTAAAAGACTAATACAATGTATTTTCAGAATAATAGAATGGCAACATTTTTGAGTTGAATTATGTTACTGGTTTGTGCAGTCTATATGCTACAGTACATGGCCATGCACATTAAATCAATAGTGATTATGTTCATTAAACAGATACGACACACTTAGGCCTCCCTAATCACAGTCAACACACTTATATTTTATAGTAGGCTAATAATATAATGAAATATAACAGAATAAAATATAAAATAATATTTTTTTCCCCCAACACAACTTGCGTCGTCACGGCAACGTGTGGAACCGCTGTCATAGGGGGAAAAAATGGGGATATTTTGAAACAGAGCCCAGGACAAGCCCATGCTTTTTTTCTTCATCCATGTTTTCATCTCTTTCCTACCCTATCCACTTTGTTAGGGAGCAGACATATGGTTTTACGTTGACAGTATCTTCATCAAAATATTACCAATCTTTATTTACAAGAGTCTCGTGTTCATATTTCAGATCCTCAGCGGCCTTTTGGAGTTGTATTTACGCGATCAAGCAAAAATAATAGATCTACATTTGGTTTAGGCTACATTATAAACTGGGTGGTTCGAGCCCTGAATGCTGATTGGCTGACAGCCGTGGTATATCAGACCGTATACCATGGATATGACAAAACAGTTATTTGTACTGCTCTAATTACGTTGGTAACCAGTTTATAATAGCAATAAGGCAACTCTGGGGTTTGTGATATATGGCCAATATACCACAGCTAAGGGCTGTGTCCAGGCACTCTGTGTTGCGTCGTGCATAAGAACAGCCCTTAGCTGTGGTATATTGGCCATATACCACACCCCCTCGTGGCTTATTGCTGAATTATAACATGCTAAATGTTTCTGATCAATGATAGATACATGAATTGATGAGCTATACCACCTCCACTTATTTGCCCAGTCAGAGAATGAACCAAATATAAAGACCGAGATTCAGTGGAACAACATCACATTGATTAAAACAAGTCACGGTCTTTTGGTCGGGAGACGGGCCTAGGCTACTAAGTGGCTGCGAGGGGAAGAGTAAACTAACCCACTCGTTAAAGCTACACAGCATGCTGGCAAAATGTTCTGATCAGTGATAGTGAAGGAGCCAACTAGACAAGAGGATCACGAGCAGCACTCACCTCAACTTAGCTAACATTTATAATTCTAGCCTAAACAGTATCCAAACAAAGATTTAGTGAGAAAAAAACATTTCTGACATTGTCTCAATGCAGCTGAAATAGTTGAACATACGTATGTATTATAACAAATTTCATGCCTTCAATTTCATTAGCATACTTTATACCAATATGTTCATCGTTCGGTGATTTTTATTCCCACAGCAGTTCTTTATGGATCCATCCAGTTATGATTAAGATTATATATATATATTTTTTTCATGGGTTGCAAAGTTTAGAACTGCCAGAATGATAGTAGTAACGGGCGCTGCCTAGCAACCGTCGAGAATTTAAGAGCGTAGTGAGTGCCAAAGCCACCTCAGCATTATGGCTACATTTAATACTAAGGCAAAACTCCTCCCATAACTTTTGGACTATAGGATTCCCAGACGGCATGGATTATTGAGTCATTGTTAGTTTTACACTTAAGACATGACTCTGCCATTGTGCTGTAGAATTTTGTGAATTTTGTCTCTTGTAGTAATACATTATATACATTAGTTTATAATGAATTATGTGTCAATTTTTGTTAACTCTTAGTTATGTTCCAACATTCCCTCTATCTTGTGCCAATATCAGTTCTTTTTAAGTCTTGTTTTCAATAGTTTATATTTTTTCCAAAGAGATTGTCAGTTGGATATGCTCTCTGCAAGGTTTTGTGTAGTTTATCTATCATATGAGCATCCTTTTCTGACTCAAATAGGTTTCTTCAAGATTGCTCTGATGTCCAAAAGATAACAAATCGAAATGTCTTGATATGAAACTTTCAAGTTGCATGTATTTGAAGATATCTACATTGGTCCAAAATTGCTTTTTAATTCTGTAATGGAAATAATTTCCTATTACCAAGTCATATATGGTTTCTATGGCTTTACATTTTAACATTTTTTTATTTTACCCTTTATTTTACCAGGTAAGTTGACTGAGAACACATTTTGATTTACAGAAACGACCTGGGGAATACTTCCAGAGGAGAGGAGGGGGGGATGAATGAGCCACTTGGAAGGCTGTAGTTTACCATGTGGAACAGTTTATGGATGAACAGTTGATGTTAAGATGTGTCTGTTACTTGAACACTGTGAAGCATTTATTTGGGCTGCAATCTGAGGTGCAGTTAACGCTAATAAACTTATCCTCTGCAGCAGAGGTTACTCTGGGTCTTCCTTTCCTGTGGAGGGCCTCATGAGTGCCAGTTTCATCATAGCGCTTGATGGTTTTTGTGACTGCACTTGAATAAACTTGAAAAGTTCTTGAAATGTTCCGCATTGACTGACCTTCATGTCTTAAAGTAATGATGGACTGTTGTTTCTCTTTGCTTATTTGAGCTGTTCTTGCCATACTATGGACTTGGTCTTTTACCAAATTGGGCTATTTGATTTGTTTAACACTTTTTTTGGTTACTGCATGATTCCATATGTGTTATTTCATAGTTTGATGTCTTCACTATTATTCTACAATGTAGAAAATAGTAAATCTAAAGAAAAACCCTTGAATGAGTAGGTGTGTCCAAATTGTTGACTGGTACTGTATATGTCGTAAGTAAAAGCCCCGGGTGGCAAGTTGATACAATTCCAAGTCAGGAAGGTTAAAACCACCCTCAGGCTTAAGAAGATAAAGTTTTCCTTTTTATTCTATGCATTTTATTTGACAATATAAAGTCTGTTATGACCGAGTATAGTTATTTAAAGAATGTCTTCGGTTGGGTAATTGGTATTACCGAGAATAATTATAAAAACTTTGGGAGCAATGCCATTCTGAAGAGGTTTATTCTACCTGTAAGATTCATGGGAAGTTTGTTCCATTTAATCAGATCTGCTTTCAACTCGTTGAATAATGGGATAAAGTTATCTTTATATATTTGTTGTTTGTTGTCACTTATTAACCGTCTAAGTATTTCGTATTTTTTTTGGTCCACTTAAAGGATTGCTGTAGATCATGAGTTATTCCCACAAAAAATCCTATTGCAATAATTTTTTTAAGTATTCTGATAATATTTTTTAGAAACAGAGGCATTGAGTTTTCAATATTGGTCTGGTATATCAGGATATCATCTGCAAATAAGTTTATCTTATATTCATGTTTACCAATACTGATACCTGTTACGTTTGGGTCCTGTCTAATTCCTTCTGCAAGCAGTTTAATTGCAAGTGCAAACAGAAGGTGGGGGGGGGGGGGAGGACATCCCTGTCATGTGCCCCTTTCTAAAGCAATTGAATCAGATAATGTTTTATTTGTGTATATCTTTGATTTAGGACATTTGATATATGTTTTTTTATAAAATTAATTATTTCAGCTGGAAAGTTGGTTTGAAAGGTGTATAATTGTCACTCAGTGCAAATGGTGCCTTAATCTAGTATGTGTTAACAGACACCTATCCTAGGTGATAGTGATTTCTCTATCACAAAGATAACAACCAAGAAACACAGAAAAACCTGACAATACACACGCTGTAAACCTTACACAACCGTGCATATGTGCAACCGTGCAACCCCCCCACCTTCCAACTCCCTTTGTACAGCTCTGACTAGAGTTGACATGTGTACAGATATAGGATCTTAATTTGATCACCCTGTTGTTGCAGGACAGTTCCTGCATTCCAGGAAATGCAAACTTGTAGTCTATTCAAGGTCTAAAAAGTATTATAAAGTTTGTAATTTCCACAAAGTCAGACTTGATTTGCCCTAACTAAACGAAACATTTATCAACCCCTACAAAAATGTCCATTTAATTATAATCCACACAATCATTCACATTTCCCGTTGCTGCAGGATTATTTTCCTGCTGTGCAAAACTGGTCAAATTAAGATCCTACATCTGTACGTACATGTTGTTTGGAATGGAGTGCCTAAATATCAGGCTGGCAGTGCGAGGAATATTAATTTAGACTTATATTTTGCTTTGTTGAGGTTGTTATCTTGCTGGCAACAGATACTGGCTCACATATGTTTTTTAAACTGTAATTTGTTTACCTCCTTCTCAGCACTTGTTTACAATCACAAGTGTTCTTGTACTCTGAAATAAAACCGCTAGCCTATAGAATGTGCAGAAAGTCAAAAGGTTACAGGTGTGTTAAACACTATGTATCAATACGTCATGTCACTGGAAGACGTTATAAAGATTAATGTCAACAATAACTATAGAATGTAATAGAATTTCAGGTATTAAATGGTGATTTACAAAGCTCCATCACTTTAAGATTAAAATGGAGGTGTGGTATAAGCCTGTAAATACCGTTAGCCACTGGTGACATTCACACAAGCAATAAACAGTGTTCCTGACACTTTGGGTCAGACAACAACAGCCTACAGTATAAATAACAATACTTATTTGCACTCTTTTAAAACAATACTTGTATGCCATCCTTAGTTATTGGTGCATTTTGATGCGTGTTGGAAACAAAATGTAAATCATTTCTATAAAATGATTTATTCCACTTGCAAATCAGTGTAATAAATAATTTCCAAGTTCAGTTATTGAACAAATGTTATTTGATTTTGAGGTTTTACGCACCATGTACTGTAGAATAATCACATTTGCCTCTGTCAATCTAAAAATGTTTCTCTTTGCTTATATAAAACCTTTCTCTCGCTCTCTCTCTCTCTCCATTTCTCTCTCAGGTCTGTAAACCAGTCAGGCCAGTTAGTGGTAGCAAATGTTGCTTTGTCAACTGATCGGTCCACCCCTTCGCTTGCAACTACTCCCCATCAATAACGGAAGGAGGAAAACGTTGAGACAATTCTGTTTGATAATAACATTGGAATAATTCCGCAACTAAGGGAGCATCCCAAATGGCACCCTATTCCCTTCATAGTGCACTACTTTTAACCAGGGCCCATAGGGGGTAGTGCACTACTTTAGACCAGGACCCATAGGGGGTAGTGCACTACTTTAGACCAGGGCCCATAGATCCTTAACCAAATCTTGCCATTCAATCTATTCTTTATTGTTGTCTTGACTGACAGATCCTTTCAGATCATTTGCTCTCTGGTTTCATTCACTTTCACTGCCTCTTTCAGAGACAAGACTAACTCACTAGGTATTTACTAAACCGGAGTGTCTATATGACTCCTTGGCACAATCATGTACAGATATCCATTCATTGATGTTGATTGTAGTTGCACAACCAAACAGAATAAAGAAAGAAAGAAAGAAAGAAAGAAAGAAAGAAAGAAAGAAAGAAAGAAAGAAAGAAGAAAGTGATTCTGTTTTGTGGCTGAACCCTGTGCTGACGTGCTCTGGGTGGCAGGCAGCACACGAAGAGGCTGGGTAGAGTGAGTGGAGGACATTTCTTTGGAGTTAGTCACTGCTAGAGAGAGAGAGAGACAGAGAGGAGAGACTAGGCTCTGTTCCAGCTGGCCTGACAACTCTATCAAGGAATGTGGTAGAGGCAGGGTGGGGCCTGCTCAGCCCCGTACAGCACAGCACCCAGCCCAGGGCCTGGCTTGCTCAGCCCCGTACAGCACAACACCCATCCCAGGGCCTGGCTTGCTCAGCCCCGTACAGCACAGCACAACACCCAGCCCTGTTGCCTAGCACGTTGGTTGCTCTCTTAGCAATCTAGCTAGAACTGAGAGGCTATGGTGGATCTCAGCCCTGTAGCCTGTTGCTCCAATCTCTTAGCAAGCTAACTGCTAGGGCTGAGACAGGGCTGGAGGCTAGGGTGGGGCCCAGCCTCGTAGCCTATTGCTCCAATCTCTTAGCAAGCTAACTGCTAGGGCTGAGACAGGGCTGGAGGCTAGGGTGGGGCCCAGCCTCGTAGCCTATTGCTCCAATCTCTTAGCAAGCTATCTGCTAGGGCTGAGACAGGGCTGGAGGCTAGGGTGGGGCCCAGCCTCGTAGCCTGTTGCTCCAATCTCTTAGCAAGCTAACTGCTAGCGCTGAGTCAGGGCTGGAAGCTAGGGTGGGGCCCAGCATCGTATTACAGCACCTAGCCCTTTAGACTGTTGCTCCTTTAACAAGCAAGCACTGCCTGAGGTAGGACCCGAAGCCTAGCCCGTTGCTCTGATCCAGTAGCAAACAAGCTAGCGCTGAGATGGTGAAAAGACCGGAGGCACATAGAAATAAATATATTTGTTTGACTGACTAGAACGGGGAAAAGCCCATCAGATCTCAGACATTTTGACAGTACACTCAAGGGTACAATCAATATTGCTGACATGGTATTGTGATGCATCTATTCTAGTCAGTCGAATTCCCAAGCCAGCCCTGCACAGCTTTCATTTAAAAAAATGTTTTATTTGACCTTTTATTTAACTAGGCAAGTCAGTTAAGAACAAATTCTTATTTTCAATGACGGCCTAGGAACAGTGGGTTAACTGCCTTGTTCAGAGGCAGATTTTGACCTTGTCACCTCAGGAATTTGATCTTGCAACATTCACGGTTGCTAGTCCAATGCTCTAACCACTAGGCTATCTGTCACTAGCAAGCTAGCTAGCGCCGACCACTCCTCTGTGTGTACTGCTGTGCTTGTCACTAGGCTATCTGTCACTAGCAAGCTAGCTAGCGATGACCACTCCTCTGTGTGTACTGCTGTGCTTGTCACTAGGCTATCTGTCACTAGCAAGCTAGCTAGCGACGACCACTCCTCTGTGTGTACTGCTGTGCTTGTCACTAGGCTATCTGTCACTAGCAAGCTAGCTAGCGCCGACCACTCCTCTGTGTGTACTGCTGTGCTTGTCACTAGGCTATCTGTCACTAGCAAGCTAGCTAGCGCCGACCACTCCTCTGTGTGTACTGCTGTGCTTGTCACTAGGCTATCTGTCACTAGCAAGCTAGCTAGCGACGACCACTCCTCTGTGTGTACTGCTGTGCTTGTCACTAGGCTATCTGTCACTAGCAAGCTAGCTAGCGACGACCACTCCTCTGTGTGTACTGCTGTGCTTGTCACTAGGCTATCTGTCACTAGCAAGCTAGCTGGCGCCGACCACTCCTCTGTGTGTACTGCTGTGCTTGTGACGGTCAGCAGTAGTCTGGGGACCACACTGTTTCCTTTCTGGATTAAACCTACCTGAGATTTGTTCAGCTTAGTTTTGCAGTGACCTTGAACTAGTTTCCCAAAACAGTACTATGATAGGTGAAGGTGTTTCCCCACACTTCTCAGAATACTTCTGTAACTGTTATTCCAGTCGCCTTGCTTTGACTAATGGTGTTCACTTTACCACATAGGTGTGACCGATAGTACACAGTGTTTTGGATGTGTGATGCCCATGTAACAAGTCAATGCAAGTCAAGGTTGACATGTTCCTATGTTAATAGCACCATTGACAATATCCATTTATCTAGTCAGAAAATGTTTCCAAACAGACATTAAAACAACCAATGCAAATCAGATCAACCTTACCTGCAACCGGCTTCCTTGAATGGAATACAGAGCCCACAAAGTCGTCTGTTCTTTCGACCAATCGTTTGGCCAACATTTTTCAACGTCTATTTTTCTATATATAGACACACCCTATGTGTTTTAATAAAATCAACTCTATGCATTGAGCTTGTCTGATGCTTTAAGCTTACGGATTGATTAAATAAGACAAATGCCTCAAGAGGGTGCCAGAGATCTAGATAACTAGAATAAAATAAAAAAATTAACCTGACCATCCTCCTCCTGCTGCTCATACGGGCTTTAACAGATTCTGCCGTAACTCTCCTGAAGTTGCCGGTAATAGGCTACACCAGGAGTCGGTAACGTTTCTCATGTGGAATGCCAATTTATCTTACCATTTCAACCGATCTGCGTGCAAGGTATGGTTTTCATATGCACATTTTTGTGAAATGTAATTCATATCTCAACTTAACTTTATTCATATCTCAAAATCGTTGTTCATGTGGTTCATCAAAATTCCATCCAAATCTAAATGAAAATGATACAAACCTAAAATGTAACTTCTATTGCTATTGCCAACTATGTAAAAAATAGCCTATATAAATCCAACAAATATAAACATTGCAGCCTACAGGTAGAAAATATCCTGATAACAATAAACATCTGTTAAATCATATTCAGCCTGTCTGCAACGAATTTGAAACATTTGATCAACTATTAGCTTGTGTTGGCTGAAGCTTGCAACATTGTATAAAATATTCTGGGCCCTCAAGAGTTTCCCACGCCAGTGAGCTTGGGACAGACACAGCTGTAGGCTATTTGCGCAAGCGATAAGAAGCAGTGCTTGACTTGGGGAGGAGCTCACTGGAGCTGAGTACCGGCACCTCAAATGTTCTACTGCTCTATTCCTCTGATAGAATTAGCAAAAAATTATTGTGGAGCTCCTGCATCTAAATATATACAGTACCAGCACCCAAAATGAGAACCGGAACCTACTACAGTACAAGTCAAGCCCTGATAAGAAGTAATCAGGCAGAACCTATTTTATGATGTTTCCATTGGATCAGAGCATGACATTTTTCCCTATCACACTAAGTGGTTATTGAAAGGGAAAGAGCTGGAAAGATTTTTCAAATACATGGAGGAACTATTATAATTCTCAACGGATGTAAAAACAGACTTTGCTTGCTGTTTGAGGTGAAGAAAACATTACTTTGAGATGCTCCACAGCTCATTAGTGGTGGTGTGTTAAGCCAATCAGAAATACTATCAGATGCCCAAATACTATCAGATGCCTACATTTGCACGCAGGCCAGGTAGCCTATAGACCTACTTCTATGTGTAAATCAGGCCAGGTAACCTATAGACCTACTTCTATGTGTAAATCAGGCCAGGTAGCCTATAGACCTACTTCTATGTGTAAATCAGGCCAGGTAGCCTATAGACCTACTTCTATGTGTAAATCAGGCCAGGTAGCCTATAGACCTACTTCTATGTGTAAATCAGGCCAGGTAGCCTATAGACCTACTTCTATGTGTAAATCAGGCCAGGTAGCCTATAGACCTACTTCTATGTGTAAATCAGGCCAGGTAGCCTATAGACCTACTTCTATGTGTAAATCAGGCCAGGTAGCCTATAGACCTACTTCTATGTGTAAATCAGGCCAGGTAGCCTATAGACCTACTTCTATGTGTAAATCAGGCCAGGTAGCCTATAGACCTACTTCTATGTGTAAATCAGGCCAGGTAGCCTATAGACCTACTTCTATGTGTAAATCAGGCCAGGTAGCCTATAGACCTACTTCTATGTGTAAATCAGGCCAGGTAGCCTATAGACCTATTTCTATGTGTAAATCAGGCCAGGTAGCCTATAGACCTACTTCTATGTGTAAATCAGGCCAGGTAGCCTATAGACCTATTTCTATGTGTAAATCAGGCCAGGTAGCCTATAGACCTATTTCTATGTGTAAATCAGGCCAGGTAGCCTATAGGCCTACTTCTATGCGTGCGCGTCCTTCCTCAACATTGACAGGAGCGCTCCAAACAAAAGACAATGACTAAATTGACAAAACTCGTAAATGGAATGAAATAAACCAAAACTTGTTTCTCACAAGTGTAGCATAGGTTGTGTACTCTGGGAGGCGCATGGCGGTCGACTAACACCCTAACGACCAAACAATCGGACCAGTCGACCGATTGGGGTCAGCCCTACCAGGTATGTTGTTGATCTCCCCTTCGTGACAGGAGGCAAAATGAATACAACGCCTCTGGGTGTCTGCTAGTTTAGACAGCTGTCATACCCCTGAGTCTCTCTATGCAAACACAGTGACAATCCAACCTCGTATCGCTTGGCGTTTATCACCTATCTATTTCAGTACCCCGGCAGAAATAACCAACCAACTAGCTGCGCCAACAATAAAGCAGTAAGGATAGGAAGACGTTTTAGCTTGGTGGTGTTGTGATGAAAGACTTTAATGAGGGTTTGAAATGACTGGAGGCCGGGGGGGTCAGTTAAGACAGAAACACTTGTTGGATCCGTTGCCAGACCCTGTCGCTATAGACAACGACGTGTAGCTGTGACCTGCTTGGTTTCTGCTCTTCTGCAACTTCAACAGGAAGCAGAAACGGAACACGGGAGTGATACATAACTATAAATCAAGCTTAGATCCAATTTGTTAACACTATACAGATATAACTGTGCTATGCATCAAAAGGTTTGCGTTTGATCCTCAAACTAGTTCAGCCTGTAACCAATCAAAATCCTGGAAAGCTTTTCATATTTTGACCACTTTACTATAACTTTAACTTTGACTTTGAGTTCCGTTTTTTAAATTGAAAGTGTCTCTAATAAACAAACAAAACAACAACATGTTTGCTGGTGGTGAGGGAAGACAATCCAATAAAGTCTCTCAGGATTGTAAACACAGTTATTTGTTGTACTTTTCTCGGAGGTATTGAATAGTTCAGCTGTATACAACAACAAAGGGGAGGAGGCAGCAGACTAATGACAGTTGTTAAAAAAACTAAAAAAAACTTGTCTTTAAAGAATTTGTAAATGGGGGCAGGTTGTCACTGGTCCATTCCTGTCTGTGAGGAATCCAGTCCACCATTTGCTGTTTCTGCTCCAAAGGAAAGACTCTTCTTTGTTTCCCAGTACCCTCGTCCAGTCAAAACAGTCATCTTCAAACGTGGACAGGAAGCGCTTTAAATATAACGTACCAAGTTCAGCTTTTACTGTCTAGACAAATGGCAAAGTTTAATCGGAAAATTAAATCTATCACTATCAAAGCAGTTGGCTAGCATATGATTATATGATTATATCTTGAAAATATAGACGTCTCATAGCTTAAAGGCTGTGCAGGAAATGACCATAATCATTCAGGAAATCAGAATTCTACAGATACTTTATAGTATGAATGAATCTTAAATCAGATAAGTATGAGTCATGAATCTTAAATCAGATAAGTATGAGTCATGAATCTTAAATCAGATAAGTATGAGTCATGAATCTTAAGTCAGATAAGTATGAGTCATGAATCTTAAATCAGATAAGTATGAGTCATGAATCTTAAATCAGATAAGTATGAGTCATGAATCTTAAATCAGATAAGTATGAGTCATGAATCTTAAATCAGATAAGTATGAGTCATGAATCTTAAATCAGATAAGTATGAGTCATGAATCTTAAGTCAGATAAGTATGAGTCATGAATCTTAAATCAGATAAGTATGAGTCATGAATCTTAAATCAGATAAGTATGAGTCATGAATCTTAAATCAGATAAGTATGAGTCATGAATCTTAAGTCAGATAAGTATGAGTCATGAATCTTAAATCAGATAAGTATGAGTCATGAATCTTAAATCAGATAAGTATGAGTCATGAATCTTAAGTCAGATAAGTATGAGTCATGAATCTTAAATCAGATAAGTATGAGTCATGAATCTTAAATCAGATAAGTATGAGTCATGAATCTTAAGTCAGATAAGTATGAGTCATGAATCTTAAGTCAGATAAGTATGAGTCATGAATCTTAAGTCAGATAAGTATGAGTCATGAATCTTAAATCAGATAAGTATGAGTCATGAATCTTAAATCAGATAAGTATGAGTCATGAATCTTAAATCAGATAAGTATGAGTCATGAATCTTAAATCAGATAAGTATGAGTCATGAATCTTAAGTCAGATAAGTATGACTCATGAATCTTAAGTCAGATAATTCTTCACCTTCAGACATGTGCTAGTGAGCTCCAAGAGTATTGGGACACTAAGCAGGTTTCCATCCGACCTTTTTATGTGAGTAAAGTTCATGTCGAAATAAAAAAAATATAAGGACAGGCCTGATGGAAACAGACATTTGTCAGTAAACTTTCCAAATGTCCACAAAACAAAATACGCTAGACAAGGTGGGATCTTTTTTTGTGTCTGCAAAATGATTTAAGCGAGAAATGTCGATGTTCTCCTCCCCACTACTCCAACAAAATGTGGAAAAAGTCACGGGTGTGGGAATACTTTCTGAAGGCTCTATAACCTCAAGCGAGACGCTATCTGTTACGTTGGCCTAAGGCTAGTCGCTAGTTGTTTCTAAGATGTTAATAGACCTGAACTGAAAGTGAATCTTGGCTAAACGTATTAGAAGCCACATGCAGACATCAGAAGTAGGCCTACGGCAGACAGCAGCTGGGTATGTGAGGTCTGTGTACAAGCCAAGGTGTTGACTCCCCAGGGGGAACATTGTAAGTAAAGGGCCAATACCTCGTGACTGTTTTTGTATGGGACTGATTTGGCAACGTTTGATAGTCCAGCAATGTGTTCCAAGTTGTGGTTTGAACATACTAGTCTTGCGCTGAAATGACCTGCCTGCAGTGTATCTTGTTGTGTTGAGTGATCTGTGGTGCTTATTTAAAATGGTATGGCTGCCTGCTATGGTATGGTCTGCCACATAATTCACATTACCCACTGGGCACAGACGTCAGTTTAAACGTCTACTTTTGATTTACATTGGGTTGAGTTGTCCACCGACGTCAATTTAATGTGAAATCTTCAAAACATTTAACCATGTTGTTGGATTTAGGTAAAAATTTGGGTGAAAAAAGGGACTAAATGTCCTTACCTTGATGACGTTTTGTAAATCCAATCAGTTGTCCACATTGACTTAACATCATCACATAGATATTTTGGGGGTTAAAATGATGCATCATGGTCTAAGCAGTAGCTGGATACACATCATTTAAGGGAGTGTTTTACATAAGTGGTCCTCTTTGCCATCAATACTTTATTCTCACCCAGGCAGGTTCATTATTAATGTTCCGGGGTGCCCCTCCAGCTGATTAAAGGAATTCTCTCTGAGGTGAAAGTCCATTGCATTTTTAGGAAGACACAATCACAACACACTGCAGACGTGTGACGTAGTCATGTAGACTAGATATCCCTGGAGCAATAGCGTGTAAGTACGGGGGTAGTTTATGAATTTGTTTCTATGTCTGTCCGAAAGCCATGAATGAAAGTGTGTTGAAGTTGGTTGCTCTCTTGTGTGAGTAACACATGCAAGAGAGATGTGTGGACGTGAGAATGAACCTAACTAGTCGATCAATCAATGTGATTAACTCCTATTCCTCTTCTCTCTCCGTGTGTCCCTCTGTTAACAGACAAACAGAAAGCAAAGAGACAACAGAGCCCTTGGCCTTGCTTGAGCAATCCAAAGTACGTAAGTGTCCTTCATTCAAAGATATAGTCCTCCAAGATGTTGACGACAAGACACAGACTAAACACAACACAAAACACATCAGTCACTGTAAACTGAATATCTCCACAACTATAAGCAATCTATTGTCTTTGTTGATTGGACCTTGGTGATTCTAAAGTCAAACTCTAGAACCTCTTTTGGAATGTTTGTCACAGAACCTTCTTTGAACCTGGAAGGTCATGTGTCCATTCAGCTGTGAAAGGCCTGCCTTGGAGAAATCTGACACCCTGTGTGTGCCTCCTCTTTACCCCCCATACCATTGCTCGACCACCTGTTTAGTCCAGCCCCCCACCTTTAATATGAAATGGCAAGCCGAGCACTGCCAGATCACACTGTTTAACTGTTGGTAGTAGCAGCTGCGGCAAGATACATTTTTAGTGTCACAAGTCTAAGGAATACCAAACTGCCAAACAGTACGTAGACAATATAGCCAATAAGGGGGAAGGAAACAGGGTATATACAGAAATGTTCTGTGGTTAGAAAGAGGCGGGTTTTAGCCAACTGGTTAGGAGCTGCCATTGTCAGAAACCAGAAGCTTTCTGGTCGGGTGGTCTGTCCTCGTGTATCCTGCAGGTTTTCTCTCATAGCACAGTTACATAGCAAACCACAATGATGATGTATGACGCTCATCCCATTCCTTCCCTCCCATTCCTTCCCCACAATTTTCTTCTTTGACAGTTTTTGTGCCCAAATATTGACTTTCATGTCTCTCTTGAGCACATTTCGATGAGCTCAATGATTTGATTCGAGTGCGTTGTGTCCTTTGACAAGTACATTTTTTGTTGTTACACTCAAGGCACGGAGAGATAGAAATGGAAGAAAGATAAGTTGTTTGACTGTTGTTGTTTCTGCTTTCCATGACTTGCTTGTCTGTCGTATGATTCCACGAAGACAAGTCTTGTTCACTGTTTGTTTACCCCTCAACCAGCTGGTCATGTGACTTTACATTACAGCAATACGGTTTTGTTTACCCCTCAACCAGCTGGTCATGTGACTTTACATTACAGCAATTATACAAACCATAGTTTCCCTCCTGATCTGTGTGTCTTTTTGATGTTAAGAGTTGGATTCCGGTACTTAACAGTTTCCTCTTCCTGCTCATATTTCATTCCTTTCCTATAGTGTTCTTCCCTGTCTCCTTTCCTATATTGTCCTTCCATGTCTCCTTTCCTATAGTGTTCTTCCATGTCTCCTTTCCTATAGTGTTCTTCCCTGTCTCCTTTCCTATATTGTCCTTCCCTGTCTCCTTTCCTATAGTGTCTTTCCCTGTCTCCTTTCCTATAGTGTCTTTCCCTGTCTCCTTTCCTATAGTGTCTTTCCCTGTCTCCTTTCCTATATTGTACTTCCCTGTCTCCTTTCCTATAGTGTTCTTCCCTGTCTCCTTTCCTATATTGTCCTTCCCTGTCTCCTTTCCTATAGTGTCTTTCCCTGTCTCCTTTCCTATAGTGTCTTTCCCTGTCTCCTTTCCTATAGTGTCTTTCCCTGTCTCCTTTCCTATATTGTACTTTCCTGTCTCCTTTCCTATATTGTACTTCCCTGTCTCCTTTCCTATATTGTACTTCCCTGTCTCCTTTCCTATATTGTACTTCCCTGTCTCCTTTCCTATAGTGTTCTTCCCTGTCTCCTTTCCTATAGTGTTCTTCCCTGTCTGCTTTCCAGTCTTTACAAGCATTTCGCTACACCCGCAATAACATCTGCTAAACATGTGTTTGCGACCAATACAATTTGATTTGATCTCTAGTTTGAGGAGATTGTCTAAGTGAAAGCAAGTTGGGAGAAACATAACATTGTGTAGTTAATGGACAGAAAGACTGGAAATCTTAAATGAAATTCACTAATAAATAACTGGAACATTTAAACAGTTCTCCTCTCTGTTTTCTACAGAGGTTGTAAAGCAGCTGTCTGTGGTTTTAAGGTCCCTGGCATGACGCCAAGTTTACTTCTAGGCTGACATTCCACAGGAACTGGTCCTGGAACAGTTAGACCCTCCTCCCATGTTCTCCCTCTCTCTCACCCTCTCCTCCCCTCCTTCCCTCCCTGTGTTCTCCCTCTCTCTCACCCCTCCTCCCATATTCTCCCTCTCTCTCACCCTCTCCTCCCCCCTTCCCTCCCTGTGTTCTCCCTCTCTCTCACCCCTCCTTCCCTGCCTGTGTTCTCCCTCTCTCTCACCCTCTCCTCCCCTCCTTCCCTCCCTGTGTTCTCCCTCTCTCTCACCCTCCTCCCATGTTCTCCCTCTCTCTCACCCTCTCCTCCCCTCCTTCCCTCCCTGTGTTCTCCCTCTCTCTCACCCTCCTCCCATGTTCTCCCTCTCTCTCTCACCCTCCTCCCATGTTCTCCCTCTCTCACCCTCTCCTCCCCCCATCCCTCCCTGTGTTCTCCCTTTCTCTCACCCTCCTCCCATGTTCTCCCTCTCTCTCACCCTCTCCTCCCCTCCTTCCCTCCCTGTGTTCTCCCTCTCTCTCACCCTC
Organism: Salvelinus namaycush; assembly: GCF_016432855.1. Classification (NCBI taxonomy): domain Eukaryota; kingdom Metazoa; phylum Chordata; class Actinopteri; order Salmoniformes; family Salmonidae; genus Salvelinus; species Salvelinus namaycush. Next base: position 3,787,322 of record NC_052311.1, read on the forward strand.
CTCCCATGTTCTCACCCTCTCCTCCCCTCCTTCCCTCCCTGTGTTCTCCCTCTCTCTCACCCCCCTGCTCTCACCCCTTCCATCCATTTGTTCTCTCCTCTCTCTCACCCTCTCCTCCCCTCCTTCCCTTCCTGTGTTCTCCCTCTCTCTCACCCCCCTGCTCTCACCCCTTCCATCCATTTGTTCTCTCCTCTCTCTCACCCTCTCCTTCCCTCCCTGTGTTCTTTCCTCCCTCTCAACCCTCCCTCCCCTTCCCCTTTCTCCTCCCTCTTCATGTTTCTCTATCTCTCTCTCTCTCTCCCTCTTCATGTTTCTCTCTCTTTATCTCTCTCTCCCTCTTCATGTTTCTCTCTCCCCCACCCATTCATCCCTCCCTCACAGTCTCTCTCTGCCCCTCCCAGTACACCTTGCCAGGAATATGTCAAAACTGTGAGAACAAGGACTGCCCAAATACTTCTCTAGATCATAAAGATATGTTCCAAAAGAGGGAACAGGAAAATACACATTTGGTGTTATGAAACCTAGAGCACTATTTGCAGCAATAGAGAGTGAAGGAGTGAGAGTTGGGTGTGATGTGGCCTTAGGTTACTTTTTAATGTGAGAGATGAGGGCGGGACTTAGAGAATAATAACGAGAGGTGTATTCTCTGAGCCGGGATCTGTTGGTGACCCCCCTCCCTCTGCTTTTGTAAATAACTCTGAATAGCAACAATAATAATAGGGCTTATTAGAGAGTTAGAGCAGCATAGTTTTCATCAAATCAAATGTTATTTGTCACATGCGCCGAATACAACAAGTGTAGACCTTACAGTGAAATGCTTACTTACAAGCCCCTAACAAAAATGTAGTTAAGAAAAATAAGTGTTAAGAAAGTATTTACTAAAATAAACTGAAGTTAAAAAATAAATAAACAGAATTAAAAATAAACCAGAAGAAAACTGAAAAATAACAAATAATTAAAGAGCAACAATAAAACAACAGTAGCGAGGCTATATACAGGAGGGTACCCGGTACAGAGTCAATGTGCGGGGGCACCGGTTAGTCGAGGTAATTGAGGTAATATGTACATGTAGGTAGAGGTACAGTGACTATACATAGATAATAAACAGAGGTCCTGGATGGCAGGAAGCTTGGCCCCAGTGATGTACTGGACTGTACGCACTACCCTCTGTAGTGCCTTGCGGTCGGAGGCCAAGCAGTTGCCATACAAGGCGGTGATGCGACCAGTCAGGATGCTCTCGATGGTGCAGCTGTAGAACCTTTTTGATGATCTGAGGAGCCATGCCAAATCTTTTCAGTCTCCCGGGTCTCTCAAATCCTTCAATGTCTCTATTGCAGTGTAGTAGAGCAAAATCATGAAAAAATCTGCAAAATCATGAAATGGGACGTTGTGTTTTTTTTGTGTGGCTCTTTTGATGATTTCTAATTCCTCTGATGAATGCAGTTTTGGAGGGCTCAGGTGTGTCACGTGTGGTGTTTGCGCGTTCGATCTCTCACACGGCGTGTTGACTTTGAGAAAAACACACACACACACACACACACACACACACACACACACACACACACACACACACACACACACACACACACACACACACACACACACACACACACACACACACACACACACACTCTCTGTTTTTGATTTACTTAGAATACATTTTTGGTCATGGTAATACGGGTCCGTTTTAGATTGTATTACTAGCTAGCAGTGTCAGTTGACCTGAGTGGAATTTGATCTTCATGAGTTAATTCGATCAAGCCGTCTTTGATTAGTAACACTCTATTCCCTACGTTGTGCACTACTTTTGATGGGCCATGGTCAAAAGTAGTGCACTATGTAGGGAATAGGGTGTCATTTGGGATGCTTCCTTTGACACTGCAGATTCGGTAGGTCTGCGTAGTTGCCTTGTTAAAGTAACTCCCTTTAGCTGGACTGGCTGTGCTTGTTGTTGAGGTTTAATGTACCAGCAGTATATGAATAGAATCTACATCTCATAGCTATGATCTGATTCATATCTAGAATTACGTAAAGTACGGTATATTTCATTTCGAAAGCATGTGCATTCTTGGAGAGGGAGGGAGGGAGAGGGACAGAGGGAGGGAGAGGGAGAGAGGGAGAGAGGGAGAGAGAGAGAGAGAGAGAGAGAGAGAGAGAGAGAGAGAGAGAGAGAGAGAGAGAGAGAGAGAGACAACATCATCATGTAATTACAAGGGGTGGGATGTTCGAGGAGTTGACATTAATGAAACAATGGGTTATCTGTCCCCAAAGTGTGTGCTGGACTGTGTAGTGTAGGCTAGGTCTTGTCAGCATGTGTTGGACGGGACAGGCACTCACCCTGGCAAGTAAATGATGTAAACAAACCACTTTCTTCCTTTCTTGTGTTGTATTTGTAGCGTACTTTGGATCGTTCCTCCCTGTCAAAGTGCTTTATATCTCAGAGCATTTCCTATTATTCCGTACGGAAATCCAAGAGACTCCATTTTGTATGATATTCGTATGGTATGTATTCTTTTGTGGATGTCCATTATCCATTTCTTATATGTTACGAATTGTAATTCGTATGAAATGTTATGAGTTGCATTTGTACAATATGTTACTAATTGCAATTTGTGCAATATGTTACGAATTTGCTAAAAGTACAACATTTTACAAATTTGCGAAACGTATGATATGTTACGAATTCCAATTTGTTGTGGTCAACATTAGCTAGGCGGCTAATGCTAACGTTAGCTAGCTAGTTAGCTCTAAAGGGTTAAGGTTAGGGTTAGCTAGCATGCTAAGTAGTTGCAAAGTTGCTAAAATGTAGTAAGTAGTTGAAAAGTTTCACAATTAGCAAAAATTGTCTGTGATGAGATTCGAAGACGCAACCTTTGGATTGCTAGACATTAGCATTATACGCCCACTCATCCACCCCAAACAACCACCCTCTTTTCATATTTGCCTTCAGTAACCATCTGTCTTATATACCCATACCAAACGTAACATATCATACTAATTTGAGTGTCCCCGGATTTACGTTTTCTATGTTACGTCTAGGCTATGAGACCAGGTTGGATATGCAGCATAATTTTGTCTTTTGCATCACAGGGTTTAGCCATCACAGTTCATTTACAAAAAAATTGGCCTTCCCTTAATCTGTGAAATCAAAGGGTGGGACCCACTAATCCCTATCTGTAAGTCATACAATCCAGTATTATTTATGTGCTTTCACAACCTTGAACACACCCTGATGAATATGCCCAGTGAATTGACGATAGTTACAAATGTGGAGGTTTTATTTCACAACAAATAGTTGACAGAAAATAGCCTGTCAGCAGTCACACCAGGGCGCTACATAAAACAATGGGGAATTACAGTTTGTTCTTACCTTGACTGAGCTATTTCTACACGGCCTGATGTGTACAAAAACAAAAACACGTTCAATTAAGGTTCAATAAAATAAAATAAAAAGTATATATATAAAAAAACAAACAAGAGGTTTGGTTTATTTACGTGTGTGTGTGCATGTGTGCTTGTCTAAAGAATGGCAGCTACAGCCATCATTGTTCTCAGTATTGACATTGTAAGGTGCAGGCTGCAGGATCAGGCAGCTTCCCTCAGGGCAGGGTGTGGTCTCAGTCCAACTCCAACCAAATTTCCACATCACACCTCACAGGAGAAAAGGGAGGGGACCTGAGAGTTGGGTGGTTTTATAGGACAAGGCAATACTACTCACCTACCCAGAGTTTTAGCGCCATCTATTGGACATTGCATATATCTTGGCCATTGGATATATCTTGGACATTGCATGTATCTTGGACGTTGCATATATCTTGGACATTGCATATAACAACAGCTTGTTGTAACTATGCAGTGAGTGACAGGTAGAACATGGTTTTCGTAAAAACAAATATGTCAGGTGCCTTAAGCTTTGTACACATTTTAACAGGGTTTTCATTTTACAGATGTGAACGGTTTGCTGATGATATGAGAAAGCATGTTCACGGGTCAACAGTACTGATGTTATGTCATGTTTTGTTTTTCAGGAAAACCAAGGCAGAAACAAACCACACCAGAGCATAGACAGAGGACAAGAAAAAACAAAAGTATTTCACCTACTTAGAAATCACCTTAAGAAATACTATAGTCTTTCTTTGCATTTTATATTCTCTCTCTCTCTCTCTCTCTCTCTCTCTCTCTCTCTCTCTCTCTCTCTCTCTCTCTCTCTCTCTCTCTTCCTCTTCCCCTTCCCCCTCCCCCCCCCCCCCCCCCACGTAAAGATCCGCCCATGAACTAACTTAATGTTGTTGGTCTTGAAAGCGTCTTTGAGATGAAAGCGCCATGTAAATTAAATATATTATTATTATTAAAGGATGGCTGAGGAGGAGGAAACCAGGGAGGTGCTCTTCTCTGACTGGTCGGGTCCAGAGAAACAGGGAATGACCCTTGAGCAGTCAGGCGAAGGAGAGATCTATGTCAAAGAGGTGAAAATGGAGTCGCCTGCTGGACGCACTGGAAGAGTACACGAGGGTATGCAACGGAGTTAGAATTGCCCTTATGTACAGTATTAATTTTCTATAATACATTAACTTAATTGATTTCTACTGTTATTGAAGCTCATGATATCTTATAATTTGCGTAAATTGATGTAGAGTAAGGTTTGATTAATCTACCTTTCTTTTTTTCAAAGTCGATTTTTGACTGAGGAATCTTAACACGGTATCAATGTCATCTTGTGTCCTTCCCCTTAAAGGTGATCAGATTGTGGGCGCCACCATCTACTTTGACAACATGAGTTCCAAGGAGACGACGGAGCTCCTCAAGACCCTAAACAAACACAAGGTTGGTCTGAAACTACAGAACAAGGACAAGTCACCATGCCGCTCCCCCATGGGCACTCTGTCACCCTGCCGCTCCCCAATGGGAACTCTGACGTATGAAGGGAAGGGGAGGTTTGGAGGCTCCAGCCAAGACAGTATCCTGGTATGTAGCTATGTTTACTGTGCAAGCAATTTTAAGTGTATTTACCTGTGTGGTGGTATTGCGGAAAAGATTGGGATTTTACAGGATTTTAATAAACTTTTCAGTGGCTTTTACGTGAACACTAGGGTTGGGGTCAATTCTATTTAACTTCCAGTCAATTAAGGAAGTACACTGGAATTTCAATTCTCTTCAATGGTTTTAAAATTAGGAACATTTAGATTTGTAATTAGAATTAGGTTTACTTTCTGAATTCACTGGAATTGAAATGGAATTGACCTCATCCCTGGTAAACACAGACTTGGAATTCAGACTTGTCTCAAATGATCAATACATCTCCTCAAATAGACTAAATTCCATAATCGAATGTTCATACTGTACATTTTCAGCGGCAGTATTATTCCCAAAATATAATAAATTCATGAATGACTGATTTCACCTTCTTTTGATGAGAACAGAGTGGGGATGATGAAGATTACAAGAGAATATTTTCCAAGAAGATTAAGCCCCGGCTGAAGTCTGAGGATCTGGCGGAGGGCGTGGACGTCCGTACGGAGCGTCACAGCAGCACCAGCACCGACGGCAGCACGATCACCACCATCACCCGTCGCATCACTACCTACACTGTGGACATGCCAGAGGGCGTGGACGAGCAGCTTGATCTAACCAGCCCAGAGTTCAAAGGGCAACGGTACGAGCAGTCAGGAGGGGGCAGCTCCTCTCAAATACGAGTTTTACACGGAAGCGGAAGCCCTTCAGGTATAGGAGGTGGATCGGAGGGGGGTGATTTTGAACTAGGAGGTGATGGTGTTTCTTTCACTGGGCCGGATGTAACTAGCTCCTCTGAGAAGCACTGGAGCACTGGAGGGGTGAAGACCACCACTGTTACAAGGCAGATAGAGGGGGGAGATGGTGGAGCAGCAGGGATCAGATTCAAAGGATCTAGCTTTGGGATGCCCGGTACGAAGGGTCAGCGGGAGTTCGGCCTCTATAGAGGGGGTGAGCAGGGAGACGGTAGCTTTCAGGTTTCAGGTGACTCAGCTGACTACCAGGCAGGATCAGTCAATGTCACGGTCCCTGGAAAAACAACAAATATTTCATCCAGCTCCATATCAATGGGTAAAGGGGAGGTGAGAGGAGTAGACGTTCATTTGCCTGGTAGGGGCAGTGCAGACTGGCAGGGTAGGGCCGGAGGTTCAGTACCTGGAATAACCATTAGTGATCAACAGATGAGAGGGCCTGGGAGCATAGGTCTCTCCAGAGGCAACCAGGGTGGGGTTTCCTTACCCAACATGCCAGGCATTGATACAGGCTTGAATGGGGGCAAGATATCAACAGACATAAGAGCGCCAACACTTGACATCAATACCTCAGGCATGAAGGAGTCTGGCTCAGTGCAAATGTCTGTAAAAGAAACAACAATGGAAAGCAAACTCAAAGGTGGCATCAAAATGCCATCATTTGGACTGAACACTGGAGGTGCAGACGGCGATGGAGATGTTAAACTACCGAAGGTAAAGGGTAGTGTAGATGTTTCGGTACCCGGGGTAGATGTAGATTTATCAGGCGCATCTATGAATATGAAAGGAGGAAAGACGATAGGTGGTGTTTCCATCAAAGCACCCAAAGTAGACATTAAAGGTTCAGGTGTTGATATAGAAGGTCCAGAAGGCGGTTTCAAGATACCCAAAGTAAAGATACCATCATTTGGAGTTAGAGGAGCCGGACTTGAGGGTCCTGGTGTCGATGTCAACCTACCAAAAGCTGACATTGACATCAAAGCTCCCAAAGTAGGCATTGAAGGTCCAGATGTTGACATTGAAGGTTCAGGAGGATTTAAGATGCCAAAGATGAAGATGCCCTCATTTGGAATCAAAGGATCTAAATTGGAGGGTCCAGATATTGATGTCAACCTACCAAAAGCTGACATTGACATCAAGGCTCCCAATGTTGACATTAAAGGTCCATCAATATCAGGACCAAAGATCTCAATGCCCGATGTGGACTTCAATCTGAAAGGCCCAAAGGTGAAGGGAGATTTGGGTATGTCAGGAGACCTCAAAGCACCCAAAGTAGGCATTGAAGGTCCAGATGTTGACATTGAAGGTTCAGGAGGATTTAAGATGCCAAAGATGAAGATGCCCTCATTTGGAATCAAAGGATCTAAATTGGAGGGTCCAGATATTGATGTCAACCTACCAAAAGCTGACATTGACATCAAGTCTCCCAAAGTTGACATTAAAGGTCCATCAATATCAGGACCAAAGATCTCAATGCCCGATGTAGACTTCAATCTTAAAGGCCCAAAGGTGAAGGGAGATTTGGGTATGTCAGGAGACCTCAAAGCACCCAAAGTAGGCATTGAAGGTCCAGATGTTGACATTGAAGGTTCAGGAGGATTTAAGATGCCAAAGATGAAGATGCCCTCATTTGGAATCAAAGGATCTAAATTGGAGGGTCCAGATATTGATGTCAACCTACCAAAAGCTGACATTGACATCAAGTCTCCCAAAGTTGACATTAAAGGTCCATCAATATCAGGACCAAAGATCTCAATGCCCGATGTAGACTTCAATCTTAAAGGCCCAAAGGTGAAGGGAGATTTGGGTATGTCAGGAGACCTCAAAGCACCCAAAGTAGGCATTGAAGGTCCAGATGTTGACATTGAAGGTTCAGGAGGATTTAAGATGCCAAAGATGAAGATGCCCTCATTTGGAATCAAAGGATCTAAATTGGAGGGTCCAGATATTGATGTCAACCTACCAAAAGCAGACATTGACATCAAGGCTCCCAACGTTGACATTAAAGGTCCATCAATATCAGGACCAAAGATCTCAATGCCCGATGTGGACTTCAATCTGAAAGGCCCAAAGGTGAAGGGAGATTTGGGTATGTCAGGAGACCTCAAAGCACCCAAAGTAGGCATTGAAGGTCCAGATGTTGACATTGAAGGTTCAGGAGGATTTAAGATGCCAAAGATGAAGATGCCCTCATTTGGAATCAAAGGACCCAAAGTTGAGGGAGATTTTGATGTCAACCTACCTAAAGGTGACATTGACATCAAGGGACCTAATGTTAACATCAAAGGTCCAGAACTTGACTTCGAAGGCCCTGATGGGAAAATCAAGAATCCAAAATTCAAGATGCCATCAATGTCAGGCCCAAACATCTCAATGCCTGATATGGACATCAATCTGAAAGGTCCAAAGGTGAAGGGAGATGTGTCAGTGCCAAAGCTGGAAGGAGACATCAAGGCTCCCAAAGTTGACATTAAAGGTCCATCAATATCAGGACCAAAGATCTCAATGCCCGATGTGGACTTCAATCTGAAAGGCCCAAAGGTGAAGGGAGATTTGGGTATGTCAGGAGACCTCAAAGCACCCAAAGTAGACATTGAAGGTCCAGATGTTGACATTGAAGGTTCAGGAGGATTTAAGATGCCAAAGATGAAGATGCCCTCATTTGGAATCAAAGGATCTAAATTGGAGGGTCCAGATATTGATTTCAACCTACCAAAAGCTGACATTGACATCAAGGCTCCCAACGTTGACATTAAAGGTCCATCAATATCAGGACCAAAGATCTCAATGCCCGATGTGGACTTCAATCTGAAAGGCCCAAAGGTGAAGGGAGATTTGGGTATGTCAGGAGACCTCAAAGCACCCAAAGTAGGCATTGAAGGTCCAGATGTTGACATTGAAGGTTCAGGAGGATTTAAGATGCCAAAGATGAAGATGCCCTCATTTGGAATCAAAGGATCTAAATTGGAGGGTCCAGATATTGATGTCAACCTACCAAAAGCTGACATTGACATCAAGTCTCCCAAAGTTGACATTAAAGGTCCATCAATATCAGGACCAAAGATCTCAATGCCCGATGTAGACTTCAATCTTAAAGGCCCAAAGGTGAAGGGAGATTTGGGTATGTCAGGAGACCTCAAAGCACCCAAAGTAGGCATTGAAGGTCCAGATGTTGACATTGAAGGTTCAGGAGGATTTAAGATGCCAAAGATGAAGATGCCCTCATTTGGAATCAAAGGATCTAAATTGGAGGGTCCAGATATTGATGTCAACCTACCAAAAGCTGACATTGACATCAAGGCTCCCAACGTTGACATTAAAGGTCCATCAATATCAGGACCAAAGATCTCAATGCCCGATGTGGACTTCAATCTGAAAGGCCCAAAGGTGAAGGGAGATTTGGGTATGTCAGGAGACCTCAAAGCACCCAAAGTAGGCATTGAAGGTCCAGATGTTGACATTGAAGGTTCAGGAGGATTTAAGATGCCAAAGATGAAGATGCCCTCATTTGGAATCAAAGGATCTAAATTGGAGGGTCCAGATATTGATTTCAACCTACCAAAAGCTGACATTGACATCAAGGCTCCCAACGTTGACATTAAAGGTCCATCAATATCAGGACCAAAGATCTCAATGCCCGATGTGGACTTCAATCTGAAAGGCCCAAAGGTGAAGGGAGATTTGGGTATGTCAGGAGACCTCAAAGCACCCAAAGTAGACATTGAAGGTCCAGATGTTGACATTGAAGGTTCAGGAGGATTTAAGATGCCAAAGATGAAGATGCCCTCATTTGGAATCAAAGGATCTAAATTGGAGGGTCCAGATATTGATGTCAACCTACCAAAAGCTGACATTGACCTCAAGGCCCCCAACGTTGACATTAAAGGTCCATCAATATCAGGACCAAAGATCTCAATGCCCGATGTGGACTTCAATCTGATAGGCCCAAAGGGGAAGGGAGATTTGGGTATGTCAGGAGACCTCAAAGCACCCAAAATAGACATTGAAGGTCCAGATGTTGACATTGAAGGTTCAGGAGGATTTAAGATGCCAAAGATGAAAATGCCCTCATTTGGAATCAAAGGATCTAAATTGGAGGGTCCAGATATTGATGTCAACCTACCAAAAGCTGACATTGACATCAAGGCTCCCAAAGTTGATATTAAAGGTCCATCATTATCAGGACCAAAGATCTCAATGCCCGATGTAGACTTCAATCTTAAAGGCCCAAAGGTGAAGGGAGATTTGGGTATGTCAGGAGACCTCAAAGCACCCAAAGTAGGCATTGAAGGTCCAGATGTTGACATTGAAGGTTCAGGAGGATTTAAGATGCCAAAGATGAAGATGCCCTCATTTGGAATCAAAGGACCCAAAGTTGAGGGAGATGTTGATGTCAACCTACCTAAAGGTGACATTGACATCAAGGGACCTAATGTTAACATCAAAGGTCCAGAACTTGACTTCGAAGGCCCTGATGGGAAAATCAAGGGTCCAAAATTCAAGATGCCATCAATGTCAGGCCCAAACATCTCAATGCCTGATATGGACATCAATCTGAAAGGTCCAAAGGTGAAGGGAGATGTGTCAGTGCCAAAGCTGGAAGGAGACATCAAGGCTCCCAAAGTTGACATTAAAGGTCCATCAATATCAGGACCAAAGATCTCAATGCCCGATGTAGACTTCAATCTTAAAGGCCCAAAGGTGAAGGGAGATGTGTCAGTGCCAAAGCTGGAAGGAGACATCAAGGCTCCCAAAGTTGACATTAAAGGTCCATCAATATCAGGACCAAAGATCTCAATGCCCGATGTGGACTTCAATCTGAAAGGCCCAAAGGTGAAGGGAGATGTGTCAGTGCCAAAGCTGGAAGGAGACATCAAGGCTCCCAAAGTTGACATTAAAGGTCCATCAATATCAGGACCAAAGATCTCAATGCCAGATGTAGACTTCAATCTTAAAAGCCCAAAGGTGAAGGGAGATTTGGGTATGTCAGGAGACCTCAAAGCACCCAAAGTAGGCATTGAAGGTCCAGATGTTGACATTGAAGGTTCAGGAGGATTTAAGATGCCAAAGATGAAGATGCCCTCATTTGGAATCAAAGGATCTAAATTGGAGGGTCCAGATATTGATGTCAACCTACCAAAAGCTGACATTGACATCAAGGCTCCCAACGTTGACATTAAAGGTCCATCAATATCAGGACCAAAGATCTCAATGCCCGATGTGGACTTCAATCTGAAAGGCCCAAAGGTGAAGGGAGATTTGGGTATGTCAGGAGACCTCAAAGCACCCAAAGTAGACATTGAAGGTCCAGATGTTGACATTGAAGGTTCAGGAGGATTTAAGATGCCAAAGATGAAGATGCCCTCATTTGGAATCAAAGGACCCAAAGTTGAGGGAGATGTTGATGTCAACCTACCTAAAGGTGACATTGACATCAAGGGACCTAATGTTAACATCAAAGGTCCAGAACTTGACTTCGAAGGCCCTGATGGGAAAATCAAGGGTCCAAAATTCAAGATGCCATCAATGTCAGGCCCAAACATCTCAATGCCTGATATGGACATCAATCTGAAAGGTCCAAAGGTGAAGGGAGATGTGTCAGTGCCAAAGCTGGAAGGAGACATCAAGGCTCCCAAAGTTGACATTAAAGGTCCATCAATATCAGGACCAAAGATCTCAATGCCCGATGTAGACTTCAATCTTAAAGGCCCAAAGGTGAAGGGAGATTTGGGTATGTCAGGAGACCTCAAAGCACCCAAAGTAGGCATTGAAGGTCCAGATGTTGACATTGAAGGTTCAGGAGGATTTAAGATGCCAAAGATGAAGATGCCCTCATTTGGAATCAAAGGATCTAAATTGGAGGGTCCAGATATTGATGTCAACCTACCAAAAGCTGACATTGACATCAAGGCTCCCAACGTTGACATTAAAGGTCCATCAATATCAGGACCAAAGATCTCAATGCCCGATGTGGACTTCAATCTGAAAGGCCCAAAGGTGAAGGGAGATTTGGGTATGTCAGGAGACCTCAAAGCACCCAAAGTAGGCATTGAAGGTCCAGATGTTGACATTGAAGGTTCAGGAGGATTTAAGATGCCAAAGATGAAGATGCCCTCATTTGGAATCAAAGGATCTAAATTGGAGGGTCCAGATATTGATGTCAACCTACCAAAAGCTGACATTGACATCAAGTCTCCCAAAGTTGACATTAAAGGTCCATCAATATCAGGACCAAAGATCTCAATGCCCGATGTAGACTTCAATCTTAAAGGCCCAAAGGTGAAGGGAGATTTGGGTATGTCAGGAGACCTCAAAGCACCCAAAGTAGGCATTGAAGGTCCAGATGTTGACATTGAAGGTTCAGGAGGATTTAAGATGCCAAAGATGAAGATGCCCTCATTTGGAATCAAAGGATCTAAATTGGAGGGTCCAGATATTGATGTCAACCTACCAAAAGCTGACATTGACATCAAGGCTCCCAACGTTGACATTAAAGGTCCATCAATATCAGGACCAAAGATCTCAATGCCCGATGTGGACTTCAATCTGAAAGGCCCAAAGGTGAAGGGAGATTTGGGTATGTCAGGAGACCTCAAAGCACCCAAAGTAGGCATTGAAGGTCCAGATGTTGACATTGAAGGTTCAGGAGGATTTAAGATGCCAAAGATGAAGATGCCCTCATTTGGAATCAAAGGATCTAAATTGGAGGGTCCAGATATTGATGTCAACCTACCAAAAGCTGACATTGACATCAAGTCTCCCAAAGTTGACATTAAAGGTCCATCAATATCAGGACCAAAGATCTCAATGCCCGATGTAGACTTCAATCTTAAAGGCCCAAAGGTGAAGGGAGATTTGGGTATGTCAGGAGACCTCAAAGCACCCAAAGTAGGCATTGAAGGTCCAGATGTTGACATTGAAGGTTCAGGAGGATTTAAGATGCCAAAGATGAAGATGCCCTCATTTGGAATCAAAGGATCTAAATTGGAGGGTCCAGATATTGATGTCAACCTACCAAAAGCTGACATTGACATCAAGGCTCCCAACGTTGACATTAAAGGTCCATCAATATCAGGACCAAAGATCTCAATGCCCGATGTGGACTTCAATCTGAAAGGCCCAAAGGTGAAGGGAGATTTGGGTATGTCAGGAGACCTCAAAGCACCCAAAGTAGGCATTGAAGGTCCAGATGTTGACATTGAAGGTTCAGGAGGATTTAAGATGCCAAAGATGAAGATGCCCTCATTTGGAATCAAAGGACCCAAAGTTGAGGGAGATGTTGATGTCAACCTACCTAAAGGTGACATTGACATCAAGGGACCTAATGTTAACATCAAAGGTCCAGAACTTGACTTCGAAGGCCCTGATGGGAAAATCAAGAGTCCAAAATTCAAGATGCCATCAATGTCAGGCCCAAACATCTCAATGCCTGATATGGACATCAATCTGAAAGGTCCAAAGCTGAAGGGAGATGTGTCAGTGCCAAAGCTGGAAGGAGACATCAAGGCTCCCAAAGTTGACATTAAAGGTCCATCAATATCAGGACCAAAGATCTCAATGCCCGATGTGGACTTCAATCTGAAAGGCCCAAAGGTGAAGGGAGATTTGGGTATGTCAGGAGACCTCAAAGCACCCAAAGTAGGCATTGAAGGTCCAGATGTTGACATTGAAGGTTCAGGAGGATTTAAGATGCCAAAGATGAAGATGCCCTCATTTGGAATCAAAGGATCTAAATTGGAGGGTCCAGATATTGATGTCAACCTACCAAAAGCTGACATTGACATCAAGGCTCCCAACGTTGACATTAAAGGTCCATCAATATCAGGACCAAAGATCTCAATGCCCGATGTGGACTTCAATCTGAAAGGCCCAAAGGTGAAGGGAGATGTGGGTATGTCAGGAGACCTCAAAGCACCCAAAGTAGGCATTGAAGGTCCAGATGTTGACATTGAAGGTTCAGGAGGATTTAAGATGCCAAAGATGAAGATGCCTTCATTTGGAATCAAAGGATCTAATTTGGAGGGTCCAGATATTGATGTCAACCTACCAAAAGCTGACATTGACATCAAGGCTCCCAAAGTTGACATTAAAGGTCCATCAATATCAGGACCAAAGATCTCAATGCCCGATGTGGACTTCAATCTGAAAGGCCCAAAGGTGAAGGGAGATTTGGGTATGTCAGGAGACCTCAAAGCACCCAAAGTAGGCATTGAAGGTCCAGATGTTGACATTGAAGGTTCAGGAGGATTTAAGATGCCAAAGATGAACATGCCTTCATTTGGAATCAAAGGATCTAATTTGGAGGGTCCAGATATTGATGTCAACCTACCAAAAGCTGACATTGACATCAAGGCTCCCAAAGTTGACATTAAAGGTCCATCAATATCAGGACCAAAGATCTCAATGCCCGATGTGGACTTCAATCTGAAAGGCCCAAAGGTAAAGGGAGATTTGGGTATGTCAGGAGACCTCAAAGCACCCAAAGTAGGCATTGAAGGTCCAGATGTTGACATTGAAGGTTCAGGAGGATTTAAGATGCCAAAGATGAAGATGCCCTCATTTGGAATCAAAGGATCTAATTTGGAGGGTCCAGATATTGATGTCAACCTACCAAAAGCTGACTTTGACATCAAGGCTCCCAAAGTTGATATTAAAGGTCCATCATTATCAGGACCAAAGATCTCAATGCCCGATGTGGACTTCAATGTAAAAGGGCCGAAGGTGAAGGGAGAGGTGGATGTGTCATTGCCAAAGATAAAAGGAGACCTCAAAGCACCCAAAGTAGACATTGAAGGACCAGATGTTGACATTGAAGGTTCAGGTGGAATTAAAATGCCAAAGATGAAGATGCCGTCTATGTCAATGCCTGATGTTGATTTCAGTCTCAAAGGACCAAAATTCAAAGGGGGAGTTGAGGGAGAAATGAGTACACCCAAAGCTGAATTTGATGGATTGGATATCTCAGTAGAGAGTCCTGACATTGCACCAAAGAAGTCTAAGTTCAAAATGCCAAAGTTTGGATTCAAAGGGCCCAAAGTCAAGTCTCCAGAGGTTGATGTAAAGCTAGCAAAAGCAGATATTAATGTCAAAGTACCGAAAGGTAGTCTTCCAGACATTGACCTTGATATTGGGGCTAACAGCCCTAAAGTCAAAGGATCCAAATTCAAAATGCCTAAATTTGGATTCAAAAGCCCCAAGGTAGAGATACCAGATGTAGATATTAACCTTCCTAAAGCTGACATTGACTTCAAGGGACCCAGTGTCGATATTAAAGGTCCTCATATTGACATTGAAAGTCCTGATGGCAAAATCAAGGGCCCAAAAAACAAGATGCCAACAATATCAGGACCAAAGGTCTCCATGCCTGATGTGGATTTCAACCTAAAAGGTCCAAAGATGAAAGGAGATATCAATATACCAGTCCCCAAGATCGAAGGAGACTTCAAAGGTCCAAACCTAGACATGGAAGGTCCAGATGGTAAAATCAAAGGGACAAAATTCAAGATGCCGTCAATATCAGGACCAAACATCTCAATGCCTGACATGGACTTCAACCTGAAAGGTCCAAAGGTGAAGGGAGATTTGGATATGTCAGGAAACCTCAAAGCACCCAAAGTAGACATTGAAGGTCCAGATGTTGACATTGAAGGTTCAGGAGGATTTAAGATGCCAAAGATGAAGATGCCCTCATTTGGAATCAAAGGACCCAAACTGGAGGGGCCAGATGTTGATGTCAACCTACCTAAAGCTGACATTGACATCAAAGCTCCCAAAATTGATATTAAAGGTCCAGAACTTGACATTGAAGGTCCAGATGGTAAAATCAAAGGGCCGAAATTCAAGATGCCATCCATATCAGGCCCAAACATCTCAATGCCTGACATGGACTTCAATCTGAAAGGCCCAAAGGTGAAAGGAGATTTGGATATGTCAGGAAACCTCAAAGCACCCAAAGTAGACATTGAAGGTCCAGATGTTGACATTGAAGGTTCAGGAGGATTTAAGATGCCAAAGATGAAGATGCCCTCATTTGGAATCAAAGGACCCAAACTGGAGGGGCCAGATGTTGATGTCAACCTACCTAAAGCTGACATTGACATCAAAGCTCCCAAAATTGACATTGAAGGTCCAGATATTGACATTGAAGGTCCAGATGGTAAAATCAAAGGGCCGAAATTCAAGATGCCATCCATATCAGGACCAAACATCTCAATGCCTGACATGGACTTCAACCTGAAAGGTCCAAAGCTGAAGGGAGATTTGGATATGTCAGGAAACCTCAAAGCACCAAAAGTAGACATTGAAGGTCCAGATGTGGACATTGAAGGTTCAGGAGGATTTAAGATGCCAAAGATGAAGATGCCCTCATTTGGATTCAAAGGACCCAAAGTTGAGGGAGATTTTGATGTCAATCTACCTAAAGGCGACATTGATATTGAAGGTCCAGATATTGACATTGAAGGTCCAGATGGTAAGATCAAAGGGCCGAAATTCAAGATGCCATCCATATCAGGACCAAACATCTCAATGCCTGACATGGACTTCAACCTGAAAGGTCCAAAGCTGAAGGGAGATTTGGATATGTCAGGAAACCTCAAAGCACCAAAAGTAGACATTGAAGGTCCAGATGTTGACATTGAAGGTTCAGGAGGATTTAAGATGCCAAAGATGAAGATGCCCTCATTTGGATTCAAAGGACCCAAACTGGAGGGGCCAGATATTGATGTCAACCTACCTAAAGCTGACATTGACATCAAAGCTCCCAAAATTGATATTAAAGGTCCAGAACTTGACATTGAAGGTCCAGATGGTAAAATCAAAGGGCCGAAATTCAAGATGCCATCAATATCAGGACCAAACATCTCAATGCCTGACATGGACTTCAACCTGAAAGGTCCAAAGCTGAAGGGAGATTTGGATATGTCAGGAAACCTCAAAGCACCAAAAGTAGACATTGAAGGTCCAGATGTGGACATTGAAGGTTCAGGAGGATTTAAGATGCCAAAGATGAAGATGCCTTCATTTGGAATCAAAGGACCCAAAGTTGAGGGAGATTTTGATGTCAATCTACCTAAAGGCGACATTGACATTGAAGGTCCAGATATTGACATTGAAGGTCCAGATGGTAAAATCAAAGGGCCGAAATTCAAGATGCCATCAATGTCTGGACCAAAGATCTCTATGCCTGATGTGGACTTCAACCTGAAAGGTCCAAAGCTGAAGGGTGATTTGGATATGTCAGGAGACATCAAAGCACCCAAAGTAGACATTGAAGGTCCAGATGGTAAGATCAAAGGGCCGAAATTCAAGATGCCATCCATATCAGGACCAAACATCTCAATGCCTGACATGGACTTCAACCTGAAAGGTCCAAAGCTGAAGGGAGATTTGGATATGTCAGGAAACCTCAAAGCACCAAAAGTAGACATTGAAGGTCCAGATGTTGACATTGAAGGTTCAGGAGGATTTAAGATGCCAAAGATGAAGATGCCCTCATTTGGATTCAAAGGACCCAAACTTGAGGGGCCAGATATTGATGTCAACCTACCTAAAGCTGACATTGACATCAAAGCTCCCAAAATTGATATTAAAGGTCCAGAACTTGACATTGAAGGTCCAGATGGTAAAATCAAAGGGCCGAAATTCAAGATGCCGTCCATATCAGGACCAAACATCTCAATGCCTGACATGGACTTCAACCTGAAAGGTCCAAAGCTGAAGGGAGATTTGGATATGTCAGGAAACCTCAAAGCACCAAAAGTAGACATTGAAGGTCCAGATGTTGACATTGAAGGTTCAGGAGGATTTAAGATGCCAAAGATGAAGATGCCCTCATTTGGATTCAAAGGACCCAAAGTTGAGGGAGATTTTGATGTCAATCTACCTAAAGGCGACATTGACATTGAAGGTCCAGATGTTGACATTGAAGGTCCAGATGGTAAAATCAAAGGGCCGAAATTCAAGATGCCATCAATGTCTGGACCAAAGATCTCTATGCCTGATGTGGACTTCAACCTGAAAGGTCCAAAGCTGAAGGGAGATTTGGATATGTCAGGAAACCTCAAAGCACCAAAAGTAGGTGTTGAAGGTCCAGATGTTGACATTGAAGGATCAGGAGGATTTAAGATGCCAAAGATGAAGATGCCCTCATTTGGATTCAAAGGACCCAAAGTTGAGGGAGATTTTGATGTCAATCTACCTAAAGGCGACATTGACATTGAAGGTCCAGATATTGACATTGAAGGTCCAGATGGTAAAATCAAAGGGCCGAAATTCAAGATGCCATCAATGTCTGGACCAAAGATCTCTATGCCTGATGTGGACTTCAACCTTAAAGGCCCAAAGGTGAAGGGAGATTTGGGTATGTCAGGAGACCTCAAAGCACCAAAAGTAGACATTGAAGGTCCAGATGTTGACATTGAAGGTTCAGGAGGATTTAAGATGCCAAAGATGAAGATGCCCTCATTTGGATTCAAAGGACCCAAACTTGAGGGGCCAGATATTGATGTCAACCTACCTAAAGCTGACATTGACATCAAAGCTCCCAAAATTGATATTAAAGGTCCAGAACTTGACATTGAAGGTCCAGATGGTAAAATCAAAGGGCCGAAATTCAAGATGCCGTCCATATCAGGACCAAACATCTCAATGCCTGACATGGACTTCAACCTGAAAGGTCCAAAGCTGAAGGGAGATTTGGATATGTCAGGAAACCTCAAAGCACCAAAAGTAGACATTGAAGGTCCAGATGTTGACATTGAAGGTTCAGGAGGATTTAAGATGCCAAAGATGAAGATGCCCTCATTTGGATTCAAAGGACCCAAAGTTGAGGGAGATTTTGATGTCAATCTACCTAAAGGCGACATTGACATTGAAGGTCCAGATGTTGACATTGAAGGTCCAGATGGTAAAATCAAAGGGCCGAAATTCAAGATGCCATCAATGTCTGGACCAAAGATCTCTATGCCTGATGTGGACTTCAACCTGAAAGGTCCAAAGGTGAAGGGAGATTTGGATATGTCAGGAGACCTCAAAGCACCAAAAGTAGACATTGAAGGTCCAGATGTTGACATTGAAGGTTCAGGAGGATTTAAGATGCCAAAGATGAAGATGCCCTCATTTGGATTCAAAGGACCCAAACTTGAGGGTCCAGATATTGATGTCAACCTACCTAAAGCTGACATTGACATCAAAGCTCCCAAAATTGATATTAAAGGTCCAGAACTTGACATTGAAGGTCCAGATGGTAAAATCAAAGGGCCGAAATTCAAGATGCCGTCCATATCAGGACCAAACATCTCAATGCCTGACATGGACTTCAACCTGAAAGGTCCAAAGCTGAAGGGAGATTTGGATATGTCAGGAAACCTCAAAGCACCAAAAGTAGACATTGAAGGTCCAGATGTTGACATTGAAGGTTCAGGAGGATTTAAGATGCCAAAGATGAAGATGCCCTCATTTGGATTCAAAGGACCCAAAGTTGAGGGAGATTTTGATGTCAAACTACCTAAAGGCGACATTGACATTGAAAGTCCAGATATTGACATTGAAGGTCCAGATGGTAAAATCAAAGGGCCGAAATTCAAGATGCCATCAATGTCTGGACCAAAGATCTCTATGCCTGATGTGGACTTCAACCTGAAAGGTGCAAAGGTGAAAGGAGATTTTGATATGTCAGGAGACCTCAAAGCACCCAAAGTAGACATTGAAGGTCCAGATGGTAAGATCAAAGGGCCGAAATTCAAGATGCCATCCATATCAGGACCAAACATCTCAATGCCTAACATGGACTTCAACCTGAAAGGTCCAAAGCTGAAGGGAGATTTGGATATGTCAGGAAACCTCAAAGCACCAAAAGTAGACATTGAAGGTCCAGATGTTGACATTGAAGGTTCAGGAGGATTTAAGATGCCAAAGATGAAGATGCCCTCGTTTGGATTCAAAGGACCCAAACTTGAGGGTCCAGATATTGATGTCAACCTACCTAAATCTGATTTTGACATCAAGGCTCCCAAAATTGATATTAAAGGTCCAGAACTTGACATTGAAGGTCCAGATGGTAAAATCAAAGGGCCGAAATTCAAGATGCCATCCATATCAGGACCAAACATCTCAATGCCTGACATGGACTTCAACCTGAAAAGTCCAAAGCTGAAGGGAGATTTGGATATGTCAGGAAACCTCAAAGCACCAAAAGTAGACATTGAAGGTCCAGATGTTGACATTGAAGGTTCAGGAGGATTTAAGATGCCAAAGATGAAGATGCCCTCATTTGGATTCAAAGGACCCAAAGTTGAGGGAGATTTTGATGTCAATCTACCTAAAGGCGACATTGACATTGAAGGTCCAGAAATTGACATTGAAGGTCCAGATGGTAAAATCAAAGGGCCGAAATTCAAGATGCCATCAATATCAGGACCAAACATCTCAATGCCTGACATGGACTTCAACCTGAAAGGTCCAAAGCTGAAGGGAGATTTGGATATGTCAGGAAACCTCAAAGCACCAAAAGTAGGTGTTGAAGGTCCAGATGTTGACATTGAAGGTTCAGGAGGATTTAAGATGCCAAAGATGAAGATGCCCTCATTTGGATTCAAAGGACCCAAAGTTGAGGGAGATTTTGATGTCAAACTACCTAAAGGTGACATTGACATTGAAGGTCCAGAAATTGACATTGAAGGTCCAGATGGGAAAATCAAAGGGTCGAAATTCAAGATGCCATCAATATCTGGACCAAAGATCTCTATGCCTGATGTGGACTTCAACCTGAAAGGTCCAAAGGTGAAGGGTGATTTGGATATGTCAGGAGACCTCAAAGCACCCAAAGTAGACATTGAAGGTCCAGATGGTAAGATCAAAGGGCCGAAATTCAAGATGCCATCCATATCAGGACCAAACATCTCAATGCCTGACATGGACTTCAACCTGAAAGGTCCAAAGCTGAAGGGAGATTTGGGTATGTCAGGAAACCTCAAAGCACCAAAAGTAGACATTGAAGGTCCAGATGTTGACATTGAAGGTTCAGGAGGATTTAAGATGCCAAATATGAAGATGCCCTCATTTGGGTTCAAAGGACCCAAACTTGAGGGTCCAGATATTGATTGCAACCTACCTAAAGGCGACATTGACATCAAGGCTCCCAAAGTTGACTTTAAAGGTCCGTCAATGTCAGGACCAAAGATCTCAATGCCCGATGTGGACTTCAATCTGAAAGGCCCAAAGTTGAAGGGAGATTTGGGTATGTCAGGAGACCTCAAAGCACCCAAAGTAGGCATTGAAGGTCCAGATGTTGACATTGAAGGTTCAGGAGGATTTAAGATGCCAAAGATGAAGATGCCCTCATTTGGGTTCAAAGGACCCAAACTTGAGGGGCCAGATATTGATTGCAACCTACCTAAAGCTGACTTAGACATCAAGGGACCGAGTATTGACATTTCACGTCCAGATCTCAACATCAGAGGCCCTGATGCAAAGTTGTCCGGTGGATCCCTTGATATGGGAAGTCCCAGTTTCAGTATTGACAAACCAGATGTCAAGTTTCCAAAGTTCAAAGGTCCCACATTTGGTATTAGGTCACCTGAAGTTGAAGGACCTGAACTGAATATTTATCAAGGAAAGATGGATGTGAAGGCACCTGAGGTTGACCTTAACCTAGGGGATGCAAATATCAAAGGACCTAAATTCAAGGCACCAAAGATCCATATGGGAGGCAAGAGCCCCAAATTAGATGTTAATTTGCCAGAGGTTGACAGTAGTCTAGAAGCCCCTGATGTTGACGTTCATGTCAAAGGAAAGAAAGGCAAATTCAAACTACCCAAAATCAAAGGGAAAGCAAAGAAACCTGATGTTGATATTGACCTTGAAACTTCAGGTGTAGATTTAGATGTTGACTCTCCTGAGCTTCACCTGAAAGGAGCAAAAGTAAAGAAACCCTTCTTTGGAAAACTTCATTTCCCCGATGTGGAATTTGATGTAAAATCTCCCAAAGTTAAAGGTGATGGCTCTCTGTCTGGTGGCTTGTCATCTGGGAGCCTACAAGCCAATATTGAGGCACCAGATCTAAACGTGCAAGCCCCGGATGTAAAAACTAAGTCTAACATAAAATTTCCAGGGATGAAAATCAAAGGGCCCCAGGTAAATGTACCTGATGTCGATGTAAATGTGAACAGGAAAAATCTGAAAGGAGAGGCAAGCCTTTCAGGAGATTTAAAAGGTCCTAAGATAGATATTGGAGGAGTGGGAGGAGGAGTAGATGTAGACTCAAATGTTTCAGGATACAGTGGACTACATTTCCCAGAGGGACATGTATCATTCCCCAAAATCAATGTTTCAAAGTACCATGGACCAGAGATGGGAGAAGATGTTGATGCAGGAGCAAGAGCAGGGGCAGGGGCAGCAGTGCGGGGTGGAAAGATTGATGTGCAGGCTCCTTCGGTTAGTGGTAGTTCTCCGAGCCTGGAGATGCACAGTGGTGAGAAAGTAAAGGTCAAGATGCCAAGGTTCGGTTTTGGCAAGTCTAAAGCAAAGGGAGGTAGTGCAGCGGATCTTAGCTTCCAGGGGCCGGACGCAGAACTTGGAGCCGGTGGTCGTGGCGGCGTTAAGGGCTCCAAAGAGTTGAGTTTAAGTCATGGGGAGTTAGTAAGTGGCAAGTTGTCAGTAGAGGGAGGATCTGGGCTTAGTGTGTCCCCTAAGAGCAAGTCAGCCTCACTGGATCTTTTTAAGAAATCAAGGCATCGGTCTTCCTCTGTGGCGAGTGACGAGGGAGATCTGGCTGTGTCTTCCCCCTCAAGTCACTTAAGTGCTGAGGGTGGCGACATCTCTGTAGATGTTGGGAGGGCCAAGGTGAAAGGAAAGAAGTTAAAGTTTGGCACCTTTGGTGGTTTTGGCTCAAAGTCAAAGGGCTCATATGAAGTGCGACTGGGTGAAGATAGTGAAGAGAGAGTTGAGGTAAGTGGTGTATCTCTCCCCTCTAAAAAGTCTAGAATCTCTTCATCCTCCAGCAGCGACAGTGGGTCTAGAGGTGGTTTCCGTTTCCCAAAACTCGAGTTGTCTGTGTCACCAAAGAAATGATGAATTGTGAGGATAATTATAAACTACTACCCAATTGTCTGTTCCATGTACACAACACCCCTATCTGCTCAAGTTTTTAAAACTTGACAGATGAGTTCACATCTCATCTCAATGTAACATTACGTGTGTGTTATTCCCTTTGGACTTTCTCCACACATTTGTCTTATTACATATGGGGTAGATGACATTGTTCAGACTACAATTTAACTGTAAATAAGATCTGTATCTGTATTGTAATATTAAGTATTGTCTTTTGTACATAGTCAAAATTTATTGAATTTATTACCATCTCACCAAATTCATACCAATAGTGCCTCACATGTTTAGTCCAAGTGTTGCATTGCACTCTTTTAAAATGCATTTAGTTAAGATTAGGTGTGGTATTTTTGTATCCAGGGGTGGTTTTATTGCACAAACATAGTTTAGATTAAATTGTTATTTTGAAGAAAAGTATGTTTATATACACAGACAACAACTACTTTTCATTTTTATGTATGAAATGATTTACATTTGTTTTGAAGCTTTGGATATATAATCGTTGCAGAAGCATATTTACTCAACATAGAGCAGGGCCCTGTATAACATTCTATCAAGAGTGACAATGCTATTAGAGACCATAATTGAAAATAAAAGCAATGTTTATGTAAACTACAAACTCTATTAACAGCTGTTATTAATCTTTGAGAGAGAGAATGTACTTTTTTTAATTATTTTTTTTTACATCCATTTCATTACTACAATTTGTCCCTTTTTACTTCAACACATTTAATTTGAATTCTACTCAAATGGCAAAGTGGTCGAAATTGTAAAATAGAACAGCGTATGCTGAAGAATCCATTCGTATTTTTTTTATTATTGTACAATCAAGAGATGTAATGTAAAGAAACAGAATAACAGAAGCAAAATTGTGTTTTTAATGAAGACATTGTATTACATTCAGGTGGATCACTCTCTCTCTCTCAATGTCTCTCAATGTCTCTCTACTTTTCTCCCTCACTGTCTCACTTAATGCAAGTCTCTGGTGTTTGGTTATACTAAAGAAAATATATGACTATCATGAAAAAGAGTCACGCTGTATTACTTTTGCACCTTTAGAGGTAAACAAATATCTGCAATGTTAATAACAGAGAACGAAAGCTGAAAATGTCCTCGCTTTTATTTGATGGAGTTGGAGTTTTGAATACTATTTAGATCTATTGTGTTTCGTTCTGCAAAATAAATCTAATAAACGGTTAAGATACCAATTGTCCCTGATTTATTTCATAACACTGTCTTCATCATCCTCACCCCATAGTTACCAATGATATTACACAACCTAATGTGTTTAGACATACAGCAAATATACAACATGGAAAATCCCACATGAAGAACAAAGCTGTCAGGGAATCACACTGAGGGCCATTCGGGTACGCGGGCCATTCAGCCACACCCCGTGTGGCCTGGTCAAAAGTAGTACACTTTATAGGGAATAGGGATCCAATTGAGGCCTTTGAGAGGGTCTGTATGGAAAGTGCATGATCCATGGCGATAACTTAACGTTGAAAATTTTAACAACGTTATTAATATGTGGCAAAGAGGAGTATGCAGAGTTGTGGTTAACTTATTAAGAAATAGCTATAAGGCCTGCATCCCCTATTCCTTATTATTCCCTACATAGTGCACCAGAGCCCTAAGGGCCCAGGTCAAAAGTAGTGCACTAAATACAAATTTTACATGCGCCAAATACAACAGGTGTAGATCTTAAAGTGAAATGCTTACTTACAAGCCCCAAACCAACAGTGCAGTTTTAAGAAAAATAAGTGTTAAGAAAGTATTTACTAAAGAAACTGAAATAATATAAAATAAATCATAGAAAAAATATGAAAAGGTGTTGTGGTGCCCTCTTCATGACTGTCTTGGTGTGTTTGGACCATGATAGTTTGTTGGAGATATGGACACCAAGGAACTTGAAGCTCTCAAACTGCTCCACTGCAGCGCCATCGATGAGAATGGGGGTGTGCTCGGCCCTCCTTTCCTGTAGTCCACGATCATCTCCTTTGTCTTGATCACGTTGAGAGAGATGTTGTTATCCTGGCACCACACTGCCAGGTCTCTGACCTCCTCCCTATAGACTGTCTCATCATTGTTGGTGATCAGGCCTACCAATGTTTTGTCATCGGCAAACTTAATGATGGTGTTGGAGTCGTGGCCATGCAGTCATTGGTGAACAGGGAGTACAGGAGGGGACTGAGCACGCACCCCTGAGGGGCACCCGTGTTGAGGATCAACGTGGCAGATGTGTTGTTTACTACCCTTACCACCTGGGAGCCGGCCCGTCAGGGAGTCCAGGATCCAGTTGCGGAGGGGAGGTGTTTAGTCCCAGGGTCCTTAGCTTAGTGATGAGCTTTGAGGGCACTATGGTGTTGAACACTGAGCTGTATCAATCAATCAAG
Source organism: Salvelinus namaycush (assembly GCF_016432855.1). NCBI lineage: Eukaryota > Metazoa > Chordata > Actinopteri > Salmoniformes > Salmonidae > Salvelinus > Salvelinus namaycush. Next base: position 3,812,586 of record NC_052311.1, read on the forward strand.
TTTATTTTATATAGCCCTTCGTACATCAGCTAATATCTCGAAGTGCTGTACAGAAACCCAGCCTAAAACCCCAAACAGCTAGTAATGCAGGTGTAGAAGCACGGTGGCTAGGAAAAACTCCCTAGAAAGGCCAAAACCTAGGAAGAAACCTAGAGAGGAACCAGGCTATGAGGGGTGGCCAGTCCTCTTCTGGCTGTGCCGGGTGGAGATTATAACAGAACTATGCCAAGATGTTCAAAAATGTTCATAAGTGACAAGCATGGTCAAATAATAATCATGAATAATTTTCAGTTGGCTTTTCATAGCCGATCATTAAGAGTTGAAAAACAACAGGTCTGGGACAGGTGGCGGTTCCATAACCGCAGGCAGAACAGTTGAAACTGGAATAGCAGCAAGGCCAGGCGGACTGGGGACAGCAAGGAGTCACCACGCCCGGTAGTCCCGACGTATGGTCCTAGGGCTCAGGTCCTCCGAGAGAAAGAAAGAGAGAAGGAGAAAATTAGAGAGAGCCAAGATTTTCAAAATGTTCATAAATGACAAGCATGGTCAAATAATAATCAGGAATAAATCTCAGTTGGCTTTTCATAGCCGATCATTAAGAGTTGAAAACAGCAGGTCTGGGACAGGTAGGGGTTCCGTAACCGCAGGCAGAACAGTTGAAACTGGAATAGCAGCAAGGCCAGGCGGACTGGGGACAGCAAGGAGTCATCATGCCCGGTAGTCCTGACGTATGGTCCTAGGGCTCAGGTTCTCAGAGAGAGAGAAAGAAAGAGAGAACGAGAGAATTAGAGAGAGCATACTTAAATTCACACAGGACACTGGATAAGACAGGAGAAGTACTCCAGGTATAACCAACTGACCCTAGCCCCCCGACACATAAACTACTGCAGCATAAATACTGGAGGCTGAGACAGGAGCGGTCAGGAGACACTGTGGCCCCATCCGAAGATGTAGTCAATGAATAGCATTCTCACATAGGTGTTCCTTTTGTCCAGGTGGGAAAGGGCAGTGTGGAACGCAGTTGTCACGATCGTCTTGCTGAGAGAGAGCGACCAAGGCGCAGCGTGTGAAAAATACATCTTCTCTTTATTAGAAGAAGAACAACGAAACAAAACAACAAACAGACGAACGTGAAGCTATCAAAGACTAAGTGCAAACAGGCAACATAGACATAGACAATTACCCACAAAACCCCAATGCCTATGACTGCCTTAAATATGGCTCTCAATCAGAGACAATGAACCACAGCTGCCTCTAATTGAGAACCAATCTAGGCAGCCATAGACATAACTAGACAACTACACTAGACACTGCCCCATACACATACAACACCCCTAGACACTACAAAAACACATACATTCCCCATGTCACACCCTGACCTAACTAAAAAACATAAAGAAAACAAAGAATACTAAGGCCAGGGCGTGACAGTACCCCCCCCCCCCCCCAAAGGTGCGGACTCCGACCGCACAACCTGACATAGAAAGGGGAGGGTCCGGGGTGGGCCCCATCATGGCGGCGGCTCGGGTGCGGGACGTGGCCCCCACTCCACCATTGTCAATACCCGCTTTGGTAGCCTCCTCCAAATGGCCACCCTCCAAATTAACCCCACTGGATTAAGGGGCAGCACCGGACTGAGGGGCAGCACCGGACTGAGGGGCAACACCGGAATGAGGGGCAACACCGGAATGACGGGCAACACCGGAATGAGGGGCAGATCCTGGCTGGCTGGCTCTGGCGGATCCTGGCTGGCTGGCTCTGGCGGATCCTGGCTGGCTGGCTCTGGCGGATCCTGGCTGGCGGACGGCTCTGGCTGATCCTGGCTGGCGGACGGCTCTGGCTGATCCTGGCTGGCGGACGGCTCTGGCTGATCCTGGCTGGCGGACGGCTCTGGCTGATCCTGGCTGGCGGACGGCTCTGGCTGATCCTGGCTGGCGGACGGCTCTGGCTGATCCTGGCTGGCGGACGGCTCTGGCTGATCCTGGCTGGCGGACGGCTCTGGCTGATCCTGTCTGGCGGACGGCTCTAGCGGCTCCTGTCTGGGGGACGGCTCTAGCGGCTCCTGTCTGGGGGACGGCTCTAGCGGCTCCTGTCTGGCGGATGGCTCTAGCGGCTCCTGTCTGGCGGACGGCTCTAGCGGCTGCTGTCTGGCGGACGGCTCTGAAGGCTCCTGGCAGACGGGCGGCTTTGCAGGCTCAGTACAGACGGGCGGCTTTGAAGGCTCAGTACAGACGGACAGTTCAGACGGCGTTGGGCAGACGGGCAGTTCAGGCGCCGTTGGGCAGACGGGCAGTTCAGGCGCCGTTGGGCAGACGGGCAGTTCAGGCGCCGTTGGGCAGACGGGCAGTTCAGGCGCCGCTGGGCAGACGGGCAGTTCAGGTGCCGCTGGGCAGTCGGCAGACTCTGGCCGGCTGAGACGCACTGTAGGCCTGGTGCGTGGTGCCGGAACTGGAGGTACCGGGCTAAAGACACGCACCTTCAGGCTAGTGCGGGGAACAGCAACAGGGCACACTGGACTCTCAAGGCGTACTATAGGCCTGATGCGTGGTACCGGCACTGGTGGTACCGGGCTGAGGGCACGCACATCAGGGCGAGTACGGGGAGAAGGAACAGTGCGTACAGGGCTCTGGAGACGCACAGGAGGCTTGATGCGTGGTGCCGGAACTGGAGGCACTGGGCTGGAGACACGCACCACAGGGAGAGTGCGTGGAGGAGGAACAGGGCTCTGGAGACGCACTGGAAGCCTGGTGCGTGGTGTAGGCACTGGTGGTACTGGGCTGGAGCGGGGAGGTGGCGCCGGAAATACCGGACCGTGCAGGCGTACTGGCTCCCTTGAGCACTGAGCCTGCCCAACCTTACCTGGTTGTATGCTCCCCGTCGCCCGACCAGTGCGGGGAGGTGGAATAACCCGCACCGGGCTATGTAGGCGAACCGGGGACACCATGCGTAAGGCTGGTGCCATGTAAGCCGGCCCGAGGAGACGCACTGGTGGCCAGATGCGTTGGGCCGGCTTCATGACATCCGGCTCAACGCTCAATCTAGCCCGGCCGATACGTGGAGCTGGAATGTACCGAACCGGGCTATGCACGCGTACAGGAGACACCATGCGCTCTACTGCGTAACACGGTGTCTGCCCGTACTCTCGCTCTCCACGGTAAGTACAGGGAGTATGCGCAGGTCTCCTACCTGACTTCGCCACACTCCCTTTTAGCCCCCCCCCCAAGACATTTTTGGGTTGTACTCGCGGGCTTCCAGCCTTGCTTCCGTGCTGCCTCCTCATATCGCCGCCTCTCTGCTTTCGCTGCCTCCAGCTCAGCTTTGGGGCGGCGATATTCTCCTGGTTGAGCCCAAGGTCCCTTACCATCCAATTCGTCCTCCCATGTCCAGAAATCCTGTGTAGGTGGGTCCTGTTGCTGTTTCACACGCCGCTTGGTCCGATTCTGGTGGGTAATTCTGTCACGATCGTCTTGCTGAGAGAGAGAGGACCAAGGCGCAGCGTGTAAAAAATACATCTTCTCTTTATTAGAAGAAGAACAACGAAACAAAACAACAAACAGACGAACGTGAAGCTATCAAAGACTAAGTGCAAACAGGCAACATAGACATAGACAATTACCCACAAAACCCCAATGCCTATGACTGGCTTAAATATGGCTCTCAATCAGAGACAATGAACCACAGCTGCCTCTAATTGAGAACCAATCTAGGCAGCCATAGACATAACTAGACAACTACACTAGACACTGCCCCATACACATACAACACCTCTAGACACTACAAAAACACATACATTCCCCATGTCACACCCTGACCTAACTAAAAAACATAAAGAAAACAAAGAATACTAAGGCCAGGGCGTGACAGCAGTAGAGATTGCGTCATCTGTGGATCTGTTGGGGTGGTATGCACATTGGAGTGGGTCTAGGGATTCTGGGATAATGGTGTTGATGTGAGTCATGACCAACTTTTCAAAGCACTTCGTGGCTACAGACATGAGTGCTACGGGTCGGTAGTCATTTAGGCAGGTTACCTTGGCTGTCACGAATCCCGCTTCCTGAGTCTGGGTTTGCCTGTGTGTCTGTCCTGGAGTGTGTTTCAGGTGTCCTGGAACGCACCCTGTCTGGTTGCCGGGCGAATTAGCTTGTTGGGAGATTGATGTTCACCCGCACCTGTGTCCCATCAGTATTCTGCACACCTGTCCTGATCATCATCTCTCCCCTTCAAAAGCTCTGACCTGACTTCCATTCCCTGCCGGATCGTTAGCCATGAACAGTATGTTGTGCCATAGTACCAGACTCAAGTTGGATAGTATTTGTTTTGTTGTTTTTGTTTACGTATTGCTTGCCTTGAACTTACCTCCGTTTGTTTTGCCTTCAGTTACTCACCCGGATCATTCACCCCATTCCCGCCTGGTTGACGGAGGATTCCGCTACTCCATTGGATTCACCTATTTCCTCTCATCAATTCACCACCGCTGCCCGCTACGCCATCTGGATATATCTACCCTTTCACATTTAATTGTAAATAAAGACTCACCTTCTTCCTACGCTCCTTGTCCTGGTCTGCTTCTGGGTTCGATCTTGAAAGAACGTGACAGAACGATCCGGCCAGTGATGAACCCAGCGGACCTGGACTCCGTTTGCCATGCAATCACCCAGCAGGAGAAGATGTTGGGACAACACAAGACGGCGCTACACGAGATAGCGGGTTCGATCCGAAACTTATCGGATAGATTAACGAGTATCCAGGATCAGCTCAGGTTGCCGGTGGATCATCTACCACCTGTTTCACCCATATCACCTGCCGATTCGGGAGCGGGTTCCTTCCGTGAGCCCAAGGTTCCGACACCGGATAAGTACGAGGGAGATCTGGGAGGATGCCGTTCATTTCTTTTGCAATGTGGGTTAGTTTTTGATCTGCAGCCCTACTCTTACGCCACAGATAAGGCTAGGATAGCTTTTGTTATTGAGCTGCTGCGTGGTAGAGCTCTTGAATGGGCTTCAGCTGTTTGGGAACGACGGGACACCTGCATGACGTCATACCAGGGGTTCACGGCAGAGATGAGAAAGCTTTTTGACCATCCAGTCCGAGGTAAGGACGCAGCTAAACGTTTGTTCTCTCTTCGCCAAGGAACTCTCAGTGTGGCAGACTTTGTGATAGAATTCAGGACATTGGCTGTGGAGAGTGGTTGGAATGAGGAATCACTACAAGCGGTTTTTTACCAGGGGTTGTCGGAGCAACTCAAGGACGAGCTGATCTCCTATCCAGAGCCTAGTGACCTAGATAGTTTGGTCACCTTAGCTATCCGGGTAGATAATAGAGTCCGAGAGAGAAGGAGGGAGAAGAAGTGTGGTAGTTCGGGACATTACATCTCCGTTTTTCCTCAGCGCCCGTTAAACTGCTCGGCTCGTTAAGTTTGGGAGGTTTGTTAGCGAGTCAGTTTCAACCTCTTAAGAGTCCTGTCAGACCTCGTTTCCCTGCTACCCTCATAAATAAGGATCAGAGTTTAGCGATTAACGCTTTCATCGATTCAGGTGCCGATGACAGCTTCATTGATGCCGACTTAGTGGAACAGCTGGGGCTTTCCAAGGAGCAATTACCGGAAGCCATTGAAGCAACCACTCTGAACGGCAGTGTTCTGGCACGGATCACTATGAGGACTGAACCGGTTAAGATGTTGTTGTCGGGGAATCATTCAGAGGTTATTTCTTTTTTCATTTTGCCTTCCCCCCATGTACCTCTGGTTCTTGGATACCTCTGGTTCTGGCTAAAGGAACACAATCCCTCGTTCGATTGGGTGACTGGAAAGGTAACTAGTTGGAGCATTGAGTGCCATGCTAACTGCCTCAGGACTGCCTGTTCTCATGCTGTCCCCAGTCGGGTCTTTGAGTCTGCTTCTCCTGATTTGTCCCTGGTTCCTGAAACATATCACGAGTTGGGTGAGGTGTTCAGTAAGCAGAAAGCTCAGTCACTTCCTCCCCACCGACCTTATGATTGTACAATTAAGCTGTTCCCTGGAGCTGCCTTTCCCAAGGGGCGGTTATACAGTATTTCTCGACCTGAGCGGGAAGCCCTGGAAACCTACATAAAGGAGTCTCTTGCTGCAGGTCTCATTCGTCCCTCGTCATCACCCCTGGGAGCTGGATTTTTTTTTGTGAGTAAGAAGGATGGCTCTCTTCGACCGTGTATTGATTATCGGGGGTTGAATGATATTACGGTCAAGAACAAGTACCCCTTGCCCTTGATGAGCTCCGCTTTCGATTCTTTACAGGGTGCTACTGTGTTTACGAAGCTTGATCTACGCAATGCGTATCATCTGGTTCGGATCAAGGAGGGGGACGAGTGGTTGACTGGATTCAATACACCTATGGGACATTTCGAGTACCTGGTGATGCCGTTTGGACTTTCCAACGCTCCAGCAGTGTTCCAATGTTTGGTGAATGACGTGCTGAGGGATATGATCGGTCTGTTTGTGTTCGTTTACCTGGATGACATCCTGATTTTCTCCAAGGAGCTTTCCAGCCACATCCAGCATGTTAAGCAGGTCCTGCAGCGGTTATTGGAGAACCGTCTGTTTGTGAAGGCAGAGAAGTGTGATTTTCACGCCCACACTACATCCTTTCTCGGGTACATCATCTCCAGGGGAGAGATCAAGATGGACCAAGAGAAGGTTCGGGCGGTTCGGGATTGGGTCCAGCCCGGTACGAGATTGCAGCTCCAGAGATTCCTGGGGTTTGCGAACTTCTATCGGAGGTTTATCCGTGATTACAGCCGGGTGGCCGCCCCATTAACTGCTCTGACGTCTTGCACCAGAAGGTTCTGTTGGACTCCTGAGGCAGACCGAGCATTTCTGGATTTGAAGAGTCGATTCACCAACGCCCCGATTCTCTCTCAACCTGACACTTCCCGTCAGTTTGTTGTTGAAGTGGACGCGTCTGATGTGGGGGTGGGCGCCATCCTGTCCCAGCGTAGCTCCACTGACGGTAAACTCCATCCCTGCGCTTTCTACTCTTGTCGTCTTTCTCCAGCTGAAAGAAACTACGATGTGGGTAACCGGGAGCTTCTCGCTGTGAAGCTTGCCTTGGATGAGTGGCGTCACTGGTTGGAGGGAGCGGAGCAACCGTTTGTGGTCTGGACTGACCACAAGAATCTGGCTTACGTGCAATCGGCTAAACGTCTCAACTCCCGTCAGGCCAGGTGGGCTTTGTTTTTTGGACGCTTCAATTTTTCCCTGACGTTCCGACCTGGGTCGAAGAACGGCAAGGCGGACGCCTTGTCCCGGATGTTCTCCAAGACGGAGGAGAGTGGGGCCAAGACTGAGACGATTCTTCCCCAGAATCTTGTCGTGGGAGCCGTTACATGGAGGATTGAGGAGGATGTGATGGCGGCCCTTCGGACGCAGCCCGGCCCTGGTAACGGTCCACCCGGTCGGTTGTTCGTGCCTGAGTCGGTCCGTTCTGCTGTTCTTCAGTGGTCCCACGCCAGCAAGATAGCTTGTCACCCTGGCGTTGCTCGGACTATGGCGCTACTGCGCAGACGATTTTGGTGGCCTGCCATGGGAGAAGATACCCGGAGGTTTGTTGCCGCATGTCCTGTTTGTGCTCAGAACAAAAGTACCAATCGGCCCAGCTCTGGGCTTCTTCACCCTCTACCTATTCCTCAGCGACCTTGGTCGCATCTGGCCCTGGATTTTGTCACGGGATTGCCCCCTTCTGTTGGGAACACGGTCATTCTGACCATTGTGGACAGATTCAGCAAGTTTGCTCATTTTGTTCCTCTCTCCAAGCTTCCATCGGCTACGGAGACGTCTGAGATCCTGGTTAGGGAGGTTTTCAGGGTCCACGGATTGCCCAGTGACATTGTTTCTGACCGTGGTCCTCAGTTTACCTCTGCTGTTTGGAGATCTTTCTGTTTGGCCATTGGAGCTACAGTCAGTCTCACTTCTGGATTTCATCCTCAATCTAATGGTCAGGCGGAGAGAGCCAACCAGAAGATGGAGTCCACGCTGCGTTGTCTTGTCTCTTCTGATCCTACCTCTTGGTCATCTCAATTACCCTGGGTCGAGTATGCCCATAATACCCTTCCGTCATCTGCCACTGGGATGTCCCCCTTCCAATGCCTGTACGGTTACCAACCTCCTTTGTTTCCTTCTCAGGAAAGGGATCTCTCGGTTCCCTCTGTCCAGACCCACATTCGTCGTTGCCACCGGACCTGGCATCGGGCCAGGAAGGCTCTCCTTAGAGTGTCTGACCGGTATCAGATCCAGGCGAATCGTCGCCGTAGTCCTGCCCCAGCTTATACGGTCGGAGATAAGGTTTGGTTGGCTACACGGGATCTTCCTCTACGGACTGAGTCGAGAAAGTTGTCACCGAAGTTCATTGGTCCGTTTGTAGTGGAGAGAATCATTAATCCTGTTGTGGTTCGACTCAAGTTGCCTGCAACTCTTAGAGTACATCCCACCTTTCATGTCTCCTGCCTCAAGCCGGTTCACCTCAGTCCTCTGTTGCCCCCTCCTCCTCGTCCTCCTCCTCCTCGGATGATCGGAGGTGGTCCTGTCTACACGGTGCGCCGCATCATGGACTCCAGACGGCGGGGTCGAGGGTACCAGTATTTAGTGGATTGGGAAGGATATGGTCCAGAGGAGAGGAGTTGGATTCCTCGGCGTCAGATCCTGGATGACGACCTGCTTCGTGACTTCTACCGCCTCCACCCTGGCGCTCCAGGTAGTCCGCCCGGTGGCGTTCGTCGGAGGGGGGGTACTGTCACGAATCCCGCTTCCTGAGTCTGGGTTTGCCTGTGTGTCTGTCCTGGAGTGTGTTTCAGGTGTCCTGGAACGCACCCTGTCTGGTTGCCGGGCGAATTAGCTTGTTGGGAGATTGATGTTCACCCGCACCTGTGTCCCATCAGTATTCTGCACACCTGTCCTGATCATCATCTCTCCCCTTCAAAAGCTCTGACCTGACTTCCATTCCCTGCCGGATCGTTAGCCATGAACAGTATGTTGTGCCATAGTACCAGACTCAAGTTGGATAGTATTTGTTTTGTTGTTTTTGTTTACGTATTGCTTGCCTTGAACTTACCTCCGTTTGTTTTGCCTTCAGTTACTCACCCGGATCATTCACCCCATTCCCGCCTGGTTGACGGAGGATTCCGCTACTCCATTGGATTCACCTATTTCCTCTCATCAATTCACCACCGCTGCCCGCTACGCCATCTGGATATATCTACCCTTTCACATTTAATTGTAAATAAAGACTCACCTTCTTCCTACGCTCCTTGTCCTGGTCTGCTTCTGGGTTCGATCTTGAAAGAACGTGACATTGGCGTTATTGGGCACAGGGACTATGGTGGTCGGCTTAAAACATGTTGGTATTACAGACTGGGTCAGGGAGAGGTTGAAAATGTCAGTGAAGACACTTGCCAGTTGGTCAGCACATGCTCGGAGTACACGTCCTGGTAGTCCGTCTGGCCCTGCGGCCTTGTGAATGTTGACCTGTTTAAAGGTCTTACTCACATCGGCGACAGTAGGTGATAGGGTGTTATTTGGGACACAGTAGTATGTAGTGTAGCCTACCATTGTGTTTTGGAAGTTTTCAGGAAGTCTTCACTGTTCCTGGTTGTTTGAATGTAATTGTTGCTGAGGCAGCACAAAGGAAGGAACTCTTCAGGAAATTCCTTTAAAAAAAGAAAGTGCTCTTTTCCTCCAAAATATTTGTCAGCTAAAGAGGAGGACATGGGGGAATAAAACAAAATGGAACCTTTCATTGGAGACTTGTAGTAGGTTGTAGTAGTGCTGATTTAGAAGACTTAGAAGACTTAGAGACTTCCAGATATCAAATAGTCGGCAGAGAGGAATATAAGACCGTCTGGATGCAATAACCAGCAGGATTCCTTTAACAGGTAAGAACTATGTTCTGTGTAGTGATGCTTGAGTTGCTGTAAGAGACTTTCTATCATTTAATCTAGGAACATTTGTCACTCATAATACTTAAATCATTACCGTATCTGACAGGAGCTCAAAGACACTCCCATTGCCCTATGTCCTTGCCTTGGCTTGGCCGTCCACAAATATTACTAAATGTCTTCCTATTGATTCAAGGAAAAACCTCAGCTGCAGAAACGGTACATTAAATGTAATTTTCTCATAAATTTAGACCTGTCTCTCCTGACCTCCAGAGATTGAGCGTACCTCCCAAATGGAATCCTATTCCCTATATAGTGCACCACTTTAGACCAGAGACCTATTCCCTATATAGTGCACCACTTTAGACCAGAGACCTATTCCCTATATAGTGCACTACATTAGACCAGAGACCTATTCCCTATATAGTGCACTACTTTAGACCAGAGACCTATTCCCTATTATAGTGCACTACAGAGAGTATAATGACTCATTCGTGGAGAGGAAGCCTATTTCATAAACACGTTTTTTTCTTTCTTTGTGACTCGATGACAGGAATTATTTCAAATAAATGTCAAAAGGATTTTTGAATTCAGATCACCATCGAACAACTTTGCTCTTTACTAATTGGATGAGAGAGAGAGAGATGCTCATCTTAACGGTTTAATATTTTCTTGTCTAATCAGTGTAACGGTCAACTGATGGCTCATAGCATATGAATAAGTCACTGAGGGTGGTGGGTACAGGAGCTGCAAATTCCTCCTTTTTGGTTGCCTATTTGGTTCACTACTTTTGACCAGGGCCCATAGGGCTCTCGTCAAAAGTAGTGCACTATATAGGGAATAGGGTGCTGTTTGAGAAGCAACCTTTATATTCAGATAGAGCATGAGGCAGATGAGACAGATGATACACACTGCTGCTGCATAATGACATATACTGTCATCAGTCAGCAGGCTAGCTTCCCCTGTCAGCAGGCTAGCTTCCCCTGTCAGCAGGCTAGCTTCCCCTGTCAGCATGCTAGCTTCCCCTGTCAGCAGCTTGTATGAGAAAGAAGTCATTGTACTTTGCTGGTGTACAGTATAAAAATCATACCTATTTGAGCACACAGGACCCATACTGACAAAATAAATTGCATACTGGAAATGCCGTATACTTTAGGTAACACTTTACAATAAGGTTTTAAAAATAACTAATTTATAAAAGGTACCTTATTTTAAAATGGTATACACCTTTAATAGTATACAGTTGAAGTCGGAAGTTTACATACACTTAGGTTGGAGTCAATAAAACTCGTTTTTCAACCACTCCACAAATTTCTTGTTAACAAACTAGTTTTGGCAAGTCGGTTAGGACATCTACTTTGTGCATGACACAAGTAATATTTCCAACAGTTGTTAACAGACAGATTATTTCACTTATAATTCACTGTATCACAATTCCAGTAGGTCAGATGTTTACATACACTAAGTTGACTGTGCCTTTAAACAGCTTGGAATATTGCAGAAAATTATGTCATGGCTTTAGAAGCTTCTGATAGGCTAATTGACATCATTTGAGTCAATTGGATGTGTACCTGTGGATGTATTTCAAGGCCTACCTTGCTTGACATCATGGGGAAATCAAAAGAAATCAAGCCAAGACCTCAGAAAACAAATTGTAGACCTCCACAAGTCTGGTTCATCCTTGGGAGCAATTTCCAAACGCCTGAAGGTACCACGTTCATCTGTACAAACAATAGTACGCAAGTATAAATACCATGGGATCACGCAGCCGTCATACCGCTCAGGAAGGAGACTCCTAGAGATGAACGTACTTTGGTGCAAAAAGTGCAAATCAATCCCAGAACAACAGCAAAGAACCTTGTGAAGATGTTGGAGGAAACAGGCACAAAGTATCTATGTCCACAGTAAAACGAGTCCTATATTGACATAACCTGAAAGGCCGCTCAGCAAGGAAAAAGCCACTGCTCCAAAACCGCCATAAAAAAGCCAGACTACGGTTTGCAACTGCACATGTGGAGAAAGATCATACTTTTTGGAGAAATGTCCTCTGGTCTGATGAAAAAAAATAGAACTATTTGTTCTCGAGGAAAAAGGGGGAGGCTTGCAAGCCAAAGAACACCATCCCAACCGTGAAGCACAGGGGTGGCAGCATCATGTTGTGGGGGTGCTTTGCTGCAGGAGGGACTGGTGTACTTCACAAAATAGATTGCATCATGAGGCTGGAAAATTGAAGCAACATCTCAAGACATCAGTCAGGAAGTTAAAGCTTGGTCGCAAATGGGTATTTCAAATGGACAATGACCCCAAGCATACTTCCAAAGTTGTGGCAAAATGGCTTAAGGACAACAAAGTCAAGTTATTGGAGTGGCCATCACAAAGCCCTGACCTCAATCCTATAGAAAATTTGTGGGCAGAACTGAAAAAGCGTGTGCGAGCAAGGAGGCCTACAAACCTGACAGTTACACCAGCTCTGTCAGGAGGAATGGTCCAAAATTCACCCAACTTATTGTGGGAAGCTTTTGGAAGGCTACCCGAAACGTTTGACCCAAGTTAAGCAGTTTAAAAGCAATGCTACCAAATACTAATTGAGTGTATGTAAACTTCTGACCCACTGGGAATGTGATGAAAGAAATAAAAGCTTAAATAAATCATTCTCTCTACTATTATTCTGACATTTCACATTCTTAAAATAAAGCGGTGATCCTAACTGACCTAAGACAGGGAATTTTTACTAGGATTAAATGTCAGGAATTGTGAAAAACTGAGTTTAAATGTAATTGGCTAAGGTGTATGTAAACTTCCGACTTCAACTGTGTCTAGCACACATATAATGACTACTACCCATAATGACTACAGTTCACACAATGAATCATAGGGTAAATGATTTATGATTTCTCCACTGCCATCTCTGTGTATTTGTTATTCAATCTATGCAATATCAAGGTTCTAATATATACAGTATGTTGACAAGGTAATGATATATACAGTATGTTAACAAGGTATTAATAATATAGAGTAAGTTGACAAGACATTAACATACAGTGCATTGAATAGGTGTGACTGTCTGTGTCAAAATCAACCACATAAAATCCTTAAAATGCTTCAATCTTTGGATCCCGAGGAAGTTAAAGGGGCAATCTTTGGACTTTTAATTGAATGACGTTGTTGAATCCGACATTTCCCCTTTAATGATCTGACCTTTGGATATAATGTAATTAGTAGACCTCCTGTCCATACAGTACATAACAACTGTAAGGTATGAGAACAAATAACATATCACTATAGAAACCACAACTACAGATCTATAGCTAGTGGTTTGTCTGTGGTGTCAATATCTAATTGTGCAATAAATTACTTCACTAGCCCTATGGCAATTTTTCATTATTTCTGACCACTAATTTCTAATTTCCCATAATAAAATAACTAGAGTAACAAAAATCACTGTGGACGGTGTACCGTACAACAGCTTATACTGGCCTCTTATTTTCCTATGTTGCTGATGTTGTCAAGATCAATTGAATTGTCCTCAGATTACCCTGCACACTATATCAAACCGTCTCTTTAATCCGTACCCTAGAGTCTATATCCAGGACCATGTGATACAGGAAACATCTATATTCAGGACCATGTGATACAGGAAACATCTATATCTAGGACCATGTGATACAGGATACATCTATATCCAGGACCATGTGATACAGGACACATCTATATCCAGGACCATGTGATACAGGACACATCTATATCCAGGACCATGTGATACAGTAAACATCTATATCCAGGATCATGTGATACAGAACACATCTATATCCAGGACCATGTGATACAGGAAACATCTATATCCAGGACCATGTGATACAGGACACATCTATATCCAGGACCATGTGATACAGGATACATCTATATCCAGGACCATGTGATACAGTAAACATCTATATCCAGGACCATGTGATACAGGAAACATCTATATCCAGGACCATGTGATACAGGACACATCTATATCCAGGACCATGTGATACAGGAAACAGCTATATCCAGGATCATGTGATACAGGACACATCTATATCCAGGACCATGTGATACAGGACACATCTATATCCAGGACCATGTGGTACAGGACACATCTATATCCAGGACCATGTGATACAGGAAACATCTATATCTAGGACCATGTGATACAGGACACATCTATATCCAGGACCATGTGATACAGGAAACATCTATATCCAGGACCATGTAATACAGGAAACATCTATATCTAGGACCATGTGATACAGGACACATCTATATCCAGGACCATGTGATACAGGACACATCTATATCAAGGACCATGTGATACAGGAAACATCTATATCTAGGACCATGTGATACAGGTCACATCTATATCCAGGACCATGTGATACAGGAAACATCTATATCCAGGACCATGTGATACAGGAAACATCTATATCTAGGACCATGTGATACAGGATACATCTATATCCAGGACCATGTGATACAGGACACATCTATATCCAGGACCATGTGATACAGGTCACATCTATATCCAGGACCATGTGATACAGGAAACATCTATATCCAGGACCATGTGATACAGGAAACATCTATATCCAGGACCATGTGATACAGGACACATCTATATCCAGGACCATGTGATAACGGAAACATCTATATCCAGGACCATGTGATACAGAACACATCTATATCCAGGACCATGTGATAACGGAAACATCTATATCCAGGACCATGTGATAGAGGACACATCTATATCCAGGACCATGTGATACAGGAAACATCTATATCCAGGACCATGTGATACAGGAAACATCTATATCCAGGACCATGTGATACAGGACACATCTATATCCAGGACCATGTGATACAGGTCACATCTATATCCAGGACCATGTGATACAGGAAACATCTATATCCAGGACCATGTGATACAGGACACATCTATATCCAGGACCATGTGATACAGGAAACATCTATATCCAGGACCATGTGATACAGGACACATCTATATCCAGGACCATGTGATACAGGAAACATCTATATCCAGGACCATGTGATACAGGAAACATCTATATCTAGGACCATGTGATACAGGATACATCTATATCCAGGACCATGTGATACAGGAAACATCTATATCCAGGACCATGTGATACAGTACACATCTATATCCAGGACCATGTGATACAGGATACATCTATATCCAGGACCATGTGATACAGGAAACATCTATATCTAGGACCATGTGATACAGGATACATCTATATCCAGGACCATGTGATACAGGACACATCTATATCCAGGACCATGTGATACAGGACACATCTATATCCAGGACCATGTGATAAGGACACATCTATATCCAGGACCATGTGATACAGGATACATCTATATCCAGGACCATGTGATACAGGACACATCTATATCCAGGACCATGTGATACAGGTCACATCTATATCCAGGACCATGTGATACAGGACACATCTATATCCAGGACCATGTGATACAGGATACATCTATATCCAGGACCATGTGACACAGGAAACATCTATATCCAGGATCATGTGATACAGAACACATCTATATCCAGGACCATGTGATACAGGAAACATCTATATCCAGGACCATGTGATACAGGAAACATCTATATCCAGGACCATGTGATACAGGAAACATCTATATCCAGGACCATGTGATACAGGACACATCTATATCCAGGACCATGTGATACAGGAAACATCTATATCTAGGACCATGTGATACAGGAAACATCTATATCTAGGACCATGTGATACAGGATACATCTATATCCAGGACCATGTAATACAGGAAACATCTATATCTAGGCCAATGTGATACAGGACACATCTATATCCAGGACCATGTGATACAGGACACATCTATATCCAGGACCATGTGATACAGGAAACATCTATATCTAGGACCATGTGATACAGGAAACATCTATATCCAGGACCATGTGATACAGGAAACATCTATATCCAGGACCATGTGATACAGGACACATCTATATCCAGGACCATGTGATACAGGAAACATCTATATCCAGGACCATGTGATACAGGATACATCTATATCTAGGACCATGTGATACAGGACACATCTATATCCAGGACCATGTGATACAGGAAACATCTATATCCAGGACCATGTGATACAGGATACATCTATATCCAGGACCATGTGATACAGGAAACATCTATATCCAGGACCATGTGATAGAGGTCACATCTATATCCAGGACCATGTGATACAGAACACATCTATATCCAGGACCATGTGATACAGGAAACATCTATATCCAGGACCATGTGATACAGGACACATCTATATCCAGGACCATGTGATACAGGTCACATCTATATCCAGGACCATGTGATACAGGAAACATCTATATCCAGGACCATGTGATACAGGACACATCTATATCCAGGACCATGTGATACAGGACACATCTATATCCAGGACCATGTGATACAGGACACATCTATATCCAGGACCATGTGATACAGGATACATCTATATCCAGGACTATGTGATACAGGAAACATCTATATCCAGGACCATGTGATACAGGACACATCTATATCCAGGACCATGTGATACAGGACACATCTATATCCAGGACCATGTGATACAGGACACATCTATATCCAGGACCATGTGATACAGTAAACATCTATATCCAGGACCATGTGATACAGGTCACATCTATATCCAGGACCATGTGATACAGGATACATCTATATCTAGGACCATGTGATACAGTAAACATCTATATCCAGGACCATGTGATACAGGAAACATCTATATCCAGGACCATGTGATACAGGAAACATCTATATCCAGGACCATGTGATACAGGATACATCTATATCTAGGACCATGTGATACAGGATACATCTATATCCAGGACCATGTGATACAGGACACATCTATATCCAGGACCATGTGATACAGGATACATCTATATCCAGGACCATGTGATACAGGAAACATCTATATCCAGGACCATGTGATACAGGAAACATCTATATCCAGGATCATGTGATACAGGACACATCTATATCCAGGACCATGTGATACAGGACACATCTATATCCAGGACCATGTGATACAGGAAACATCTATATCCAGGACCATGTTATACAGGACACATCTATATCCAGGACCATGTGATACAGGTCACATCTATATCCAGGACCATGTGATACAGGAAACATCTATATCCAGGACCATGTGATACAGGAAACATCTATATCTAGGACCATGTGATACAGGATACATCTATATCCAGGACCATGTGATACAGGAAACATCTATATCCAGGACCATGTGATACAGTACACATCTATATCCAGGACCATGTGATACAGGATACATCTATATCCAGGACCATGTGATACAGGAAACATCTATATCTAGGACCATGTGATACAGGATACATCTATATCCAGGACCATGTGATACAGGACACATCTATATCCAGGACCATGTGATACAGGACACATCTATATCCAGGACCATGTGATAAGGACACATCTATATCCAGGACCATGTGATACAGGATACATCTATATCCAGGACCATGTGATACAGGACACATCTATATCCAGGACCATGTGATACAGGTCACATCTATATCCAGGACCATGTGATACAGGACACATCTATATCCAGGACCATGTGATACAGGATACATCTATATCCAGGACCATGTGATACAGGAAACATCTATATCCAGGATCATGTGATACAGAACACATCTATATCCAGGACCATGTGATACAGGAAACATCTATATCCAGGACCATGTGATACAGGAAACATCTATATCCAGGACCATGTGATACAGGAAACATCTATATCCAGGACCATGTGATACAGGACACATCTATATCCAGGACCATGTGATACAGGAAACATCTATATCTAGGACCATGTGATACAGGATACATCTATATCCAGGACCATGTAATACAGGAAACATCTATATCTAGGCCAATGTGATACAGGACACATCTATATCCAGGACCATGTGATACAGGACACATCTATATCCAGGACCATGTGATACAGGAAACATCTATATCTAGGACCATGTGATACAGGAAACATCTATATCCAGGACCATGTGATACAGGACACATCTATATCCAGGACCATGTGATACAGGACACATCTATATCCAGGACCATGTGATACAGGAAACATCTATATCCAGGACCATGTGATACAGGACACATCTATATCCAGGACCATGTGATACAGGAAACATCTATATCCAGGACCATGTGATACAGGATACATCTATATCTAGGACCATGTGATACAGGACACATCTATATCCAGGACCATGTGATACAGGAAACATCTATATCCAGGACCATGTGATACAGGATACATCTATATCCAGGACCATGTGATACAGGAAACATCTATATCCAGGACCATGTGATACAGGACACATCTATATCTAGGACCATGTGATACAGGACACATCTATATCCAGGACCATGTGATACAGGACACATCTATATCCAGGACCATGTGATACAGGAGACATCTATATCCAGGACCATGTGATAGAGGTCACATCTATATCCAGGACCATGTGATACAGAACACATCTATATCCAGGACCATGTGATACAGGAAACATCTATATCCAGGACCATGTGATACAGGACACATCTATATCCAGGACCATGTGATACAGGTCACATCTATATCCAGGACCATGTGATACAGGAAACATCTATATCCAGGACCATGTGATACAGGACACATCTATATCCAGGACCATGTGATACAGGAAACATCTATATCCAGGACCATGTGATACAGGACACATCTATATCCAGGACCATGTGATACAGGACACATCTATATCCAGGACCATGTGATACAGGAAACATCTATATCCAGGACCATGTGATACAGGAAACAGCTATATCCAGGATCATGTGATACAGGACACATCTATATCCAGGACCATGTGATACAGGACACATCTATATCCAGGACCATGTGATACAGGTCACATCTATATCCAGGACCATGTGATACAGGAAACATCTATATCCAGGACCATGTTATACAGGACACATCTATATCCAGGACCATGTGATACAGGAAACATCTATATCTAGGACCATGTGATACAGGAAACATCTATATCCAGGACCATGTGATACAGGACACATCTATATCCAGGACCATGTGATATCGGAAACATCTATATCCAGGACCATGTGATACAGAACACATCTATATCCAGGACCATGTGATACAGGTCACATCTATATCCAGGACCATGTGATAGAGGACACATCTATATCCAGGACCATGTGATACAGGAAACATCTATATCCAGGACCATGTGATACAGGACACATCTATATCCAGGACCATGTGATACAGGTCACATCTATATCCAGGACCATGTGATACAGGAAACATCTATATCCAGGACCATGTGATACAGGAAACATCTATATCTAGGACCATGTGATACAGGATACATCTATATCCAGGACCATGTGATACAGGACACATCTATATCCAGGACCATGTGATACAGGATACATCTATATCCAGGACCATGTGATACAGGATACATCTATATCCAGGACCATGTGATACAGGATACATCTATATCCAGGACCATGTGATACAGGACACATCTATATCCAGGACCATGTGATACAGGACACATCTATATCCAGGACCATGTGATAAGGACACATCTATATCCAGGACCATGTGATAAGGACACATCTATATCCAGGACCATGTGATACAGGATACATCTATATCCAGGACCATGTGATACAGGACACATCTATATCCAGGACCATGTGATACAGGTCACATCTATATCCAGGACCATGTGATACAGGACACATCTATATCCAGGACCATGTGATACAGGATACATCTATATCCAGGACCATGTGACACAGGAAACATCTATATCCAGGATCATGTGATACAGAACACATCTATATCCAGGACCATGTGATACAGGAAACATCTATATCCAGGACCATGTGATACAGGAAACATCTATATCCAGGACCATATGATACAGGAAACATCTATATACAGGACCATGTGATACAGGAAACATCTATATCCAGGACCATGTGATACAGGAAACATCTATATCTAGGACCATGTGATACAGGACACATCTATATCTAGGACCATGTGATACAGGACACATCTATATCCAGGACCATGTGATACAGGAAACATCTATATCTAGGACCATGTGATACAGGATACATCTATATCCAGGACCATGTATTTATCATTAATGCTGAGTTTCTACTAGTACGAGGAGGATGGAGAGGAGAGAGTCATTATTCTGTATGGTTGACTGCCTACATAGAGCGATCTTTCCCTATGAGACGCTGCGAGAAGTGGGGTGGGGTGGGGGGGGCAGTGCTGTGCTGTGTAGGCAGATGTGATGTGTGTGTGTGTGTTTGTGTGTGTGTGTGTGTGCATCATGTATGATAGCATAGCGTGAGGGTTGCTGTGAGGGACCCTGCTACTTGAGACGGAGGAGACAGTGAGGGTTGCAGTGAGGGACCCTGGTACTAAAGACGGAGGAGACAGTGAGGGTTGCAGTGAGGGACCCTGGTACTAAAGACGGAGGAGACAGTGAGGGTTGCTGTGAGGGACCCTGCTACTTGAGATGGAGGAGACAGTGAGCGTTGCTGTGAGGGACCCTGCTACTAAAGACGGAGGAGACAGTGAGGGTTGCAGTGAGGGACCCTGGTACTAAAGACGGAGGAGACAGTGAGGGTTGCAGTGAGGGACCCTTCTACTTGAGACGGAGGAGACAGTGAGGGTTGCAGTGAGGGACCCTGCTACTTGAGACACAGGAGACAGTGAGGGTTGCAGTGAGGGACCCTGCTACTTGAGACAGAGGAGACAGTGAGGGTTGCAGTGAGAGACCCTGCTACTTGAGACAGAGGAGACAGTGAGGGTTGCAGTGAGGGACCCTGCTACTTGAGACGGAGGAGACAGTGAGGGTTGCAGTGAGGGACCCTGGTACTAAAGACGGAGGAGACAGTGAGGGTTGCTGTGAGGGACCCTGCTACTTGAGACGGAGGAGACAGTGAGGGTTGCTGTGAGGGACCCTGCTACTAAAGACGGAGGAGACAGTGAGGGTTGCAGTGAGGGACCCTGGTACTAAAGACGGAGGAGACAGTGAGGGTTGCAGTGAGGGACCCTTCTACTTGAGACGGAGGAGACAGTGAGGGTTGCAGTGAGGGACCCTGCTACTTGAGACACAGGAGACAGTGAGGGTTGCAGTGAGGGACCCTGCTACTTGAGACAGAGGAGACAGTGAGGGTTGCAGTGAGGGACCCTGCTACTTGAGACAGAGGAGACAGTGAGGGTTGCAGTGAGGGACCCTGCTACTTGAGACGGAGGAGACAGTGAGGGTTGCAGTGAGGGATCTTGCTACTTGAGACGGAGGAGACAGTGAGGGTTGCAGTGAGGGACCCTGCTACTTGAGACGGAGGAGACAGTGAGGGTTGCAGTGAGGGACCCTTCTACTTGAGACAGAGGAGACAGTGAGGGTTGCAGTGAGGGACCCTGCTACTTGAGACAGAGGAGACAGTGAGGGTTGCAGTGAGGGACCCTGCTACATGAGACGGAGGAGACAGTGAGGGTTGGAGTGAGGGACCCTTCTACTTGAGACGGAGGAGACAGTGAGGGTTGCAGTGAGGGACCCTGCTACTTGAGACGGAGGAGACAGTGAGGGTTGCAGTGAGGGACCCTGCTACTTGAGACAGAGGAGACAGTGAGGGTTGCAGTGAGGGACCCTGCTACTTGAGACGGCGGAGACAGTGAGGGTTGCAGTGAGGGACCCTGCTACTTGAGACGGCGGAGACAGTGAGGGTTGCAGTGAGGGACCCTGCTACTTGAGACAGAGGAGACAGTGCTGTCGTTCTTTCCTTCCTCAGAGAAGAGGACGATTTACTTGGTTAAGCTGTGACCTCATCATGCTGTACGTATGATACCCACCCCTTTCTCCCTCTCTCCCTCTCTCACTCTCTCTCCCTCCCTTTGGTGAGGGGCTGGGGCTGCCTACTCCAACATTATCAGCTACTGGATGCTGGGCTGGGCTGGGGAAACATTTCACATTTCTGTTTCGCTTCCTGTGTGTTGCGTGAGCAGTGAGGACACGGAGCGAGTGAGCGAGACACGAGAAGAGAATAGAGGGAGCGTGTATCATCGTGCATGTGCATTAACTTAGCTAACAGGCAGCAGCAGGAGCAGCAACAGCTGAGATATATATATATATATATATATATATATATAGAGAGAGAGAGAGAGAGAGAGAGAGAGAGAGAGAGAGAGAGAGAGAGAGAGACAGAGAGACAGAGAGAGAGAGACAGAGAGAGAGAGAGAGAGAGAGAGAGACAGAGAGAGAGAGAGAGAGAGAGAGAGAGAGGATGGAAGGAGGAGGAAAATAATACCAGGCACAAGGAAACAAATGCTGCAGAGAGAGAGAGAAGACTGTTCCCTTCTTGCCCTCCACTAAAAGAACAACAGAAGAAGAAGAAGACAAAAGGAGGAGGGAGGCGTACAGTACTGAACATACTGGAACTGAATTCATAGGCTCCTTTTTCTTTACCCTCCTCCATGTTTTAGGGGGATTCTACACTAGTAGATTTGACTGTTGCCTTCTTCTTCATCTCTAAAAAGAAAGAAAGAAAGAAAAAAAGAGAGAAAGATAGAGAAAGAGAAAGAAAGAGAGGAGGATGTCGGGAAAGAAGGAGTTTGATATGAAACAGATCCTCAGGCTGCGTTGGCGCTGGTTTAGTCATTCATCCCAGAGTTCTGCCGGTGGAGGAGGAGGAGGAGGGGGTGGAGGAGGAGGAGTAGGATGCCTCCAGGAGAGCTTTGATCACAAAGGGACCCCAGTCCAGGGAAGACTGAAGAATCACTCCCGGGACAGAGGTGGCAGTGGAGGGGGACTCCGGAAGCAGAACAGCAACAGTCCGGTCCATAGTATCCTGGCTCCCACGCCTGTCTATGTCAGAGCCAGTAATCAATCATGGCAACAGCAGAATATTATTCAGCACCTGCAGCAGCAGGGCGGCCACAAGCTGCCTAAGAACAGCAGCTCACCTAACAACACCAGGAAGGAGGACTGCTCCAAGAGCAGCCAGGAGAATGTGAAGAGTGTTGAAGAGTCCTTAGAGGCGGATGCAAGAGACAGGTATGTCAAAGCAAAGACAGGTATGTCAAAGCAAGAGACAGGTATGTCAAAGCAAGAGACAGGTATGTCAAAGCAAGAGCTGTCAAAGCAAGAGCTCTGTAGCTATCATTTTCAAATGAACTCCAACTGGTACAGCTGCCTTTATAACTCACCTGGGGGGTAGTTCACTGCTACAGCTGTCTTTATAACTCACCTGGGAGGTAGTTCACTGCTACAGCTGTCTTTATAACTCACCTGGGAGGTAGTTCACTGGTACAGCTGTCTTTATAACTCACCTGGGAGGTAGTTCACTGCTACAGCTGTCTTTATAACTCACCTGGGAGGTAGTTCACTGGTACAGCTGTCTTTATAACTCACCTGGGAGGTAGTTCATTGGTGCAGCTGTCTTTATAACTCACCTGGGGGGTATTTCACTGGTACAGCTGTCTTTATAACTCACCTGGGAGGTAGTTCACTGGTACAGCTGTCTTTATAACTCACCTGGGAGGTAGTTCATTGGTGCAGCTGTCTTTATAACTCACCTGGGGGGTATTTCACTGGTACAGCTGTCTTTATAACTCACCTGGGGAGTCGTTCACTGCTACAGCTGTCTTTATAACTCACCTGGGGGGTAGTTCACTGGTACAGCTGTCTTTATAACTCACCTGGGAGGTAGTTCACTGGTACAGCTGTCTTTATAACTCACCTGGGGAGTAGTTCACTGGTACAGCTGTCTTTATAACTCACCTGGGGGGTATTTCAATGGTACAGCTGTCTTTATAACTCACCTGGGGAGTAGTTCACTGGTACAGCTGTCTTTATAACTCACCTGGGGGGTAGTTCACTGGTACAGCTGTCTTTATAACTCAGCTGGGGGGTAGTTCACTGGTACAGCTGTCTTTATAACTCACCTGGGGTGTAGTTCACTGGTACAGCTGTCTTTATAACTCACCTGGGGTGTAGTTCACTGGTACAGCTGTCTTTATAACTCACCTGGGGTGTAGTTCACTGGTACAGCTGCCTTTATAACTCACCTGGGGAGTAGTTCACTGGTACAGCTGCCTTTATAACTCACCTGGGGTGTAGTTCACTGGTACAGCTGTCTTTATAACTCACCTGGGGGGTGATTCACTGGTACAGCTGTCTTTATATCTCACCTGGGAGGTAGTTCACTGGTACAGCTGTCTTTATAACTCACCTGGGGTGTAGTTCACTGGTACAGCTGTCTTTATATCTCACCTGGGGGGTGGTTCACTGGTACAGCTGTCTTTATAACTCACCTGGGGTGTAGTTCACTGGTACAGCTGTCTTTATATCTCACCTGGGAGGTAGTTCACTGGTACAGCTGCCTTTATAACTCACCTGGGGAGTAGTTCACTGGTACAGCTGTCTTTATAACTCACCTGGGGAGTAGTTCACTGGTACAGCTGTCTTTATAACTCACCTGGGGAGTAGTTCACTGGTACAGCTGTCTTTATAACTCACCTGGGGAGTAGTTCACTGGTACAGCTGTCTTTATAACTCACCTGGGGTGTAGTTCACTGGTACAGCTGCCTTTATAACTCACCTGGGGAGTAGTTCACTGGTACAGCTGCCTTTATAACTCACCTGGGGAGTAGTTCACTGGTACAGCTGTCTTTATAACTCACCTGGGGAGTAGTTCACTGGTACAGCTGTCTTTATAACTCACCTGGGGAGTAGTTCACAGGTACAGCTGCCTTTATAACTCACCTGGGGAGTAGTTCACTGGTACAGCTGTCTTTATAACTCACCTGGGGTGTAGTTCACTGGTACAGTTGCCTTTGTATCCCACCTGGGAGGTAGTTCACTGGTACAGCTGTCTTTATAACTCACCTGGGGGGTGGTTCACTGGTACAGCTGTCTTTATAACTCACCTGGGGGGTGGTTCACTTGTGCAGCTGTCTTTATAACTCACCTGGGGTGTAGTTCACTGGTACAGTTGCCTTTGTATCCCACCTGGGAGGTAGTTCACTGGTACAGCTGTCTTTATAACTCACCTGGGGGGTGGTTCACTGGTACAGCTGTCTTTATAACTCACCTGGGGGGTGGTTCACTGGTACAGCTGTCTTTATAACTCACCTGGGGGGTGGTTCACTGCTGCAGCTGCCTTTATAACTCACCTGGGGAGTAGTTCACTGGTACAGCTGTCTTTATAACTCACCTGGGGGGTGTTTCAGTGGTACAGCTGTCTTTATAACTCACCTGGGGAGTGGTTCACTGGTACAGCTGTCTTTATAACTCACCTGGGGGGTATTTCACTGGTACAGCTGTCTTTATAACTCACCTGGGGGGTATTTCACTAGTACAGCTGTCTTTATATCTCACCTGGGGGGTGGTTCACTGGTACAGCTGTCTTTATAACTCACCTGGGGAGTAGTTCACTAGTACAGCTGTCTTTATAACTCACCTGGGGGGTGGTTCACTGGTACAGCTGCCTTTATTTCTCGCTCACACAATCTAGTCTACAGGATGAAGAAACGCAAACCAATAAAAAATATTTAAATTATTAATTGGACGTCATGCATGGTATCACAGACGAGACGACTTCATGTTTTTGTGCAGATAAAGCTTCCTAAGCCTTTGCTTTATTGCTGTGGGAATAAAGAAGTATATATTGAGTTTGACTCCACCTGGTACCAGACAGCAGCAGCAACAGAGATTTTATTATTAATGTATTCATCCTGGGAGTTAAAGTGGCTACAGGAAGAACACACATTACATCAGAGAGAGAGAGAGAGAGAGAGAGAACACAGTCACCGGCAGACAGAAAGGCCCTATAAAACAGAAAGAGAGAGAGAGAGAACGCAGTCACCGGCAGACAGAAAGGCCCTATAAAACAGGTAGAGCGAGGGAGAGAGAAATAGAGAGAGAGAGCGCGCGCGCGAGAGAGAGAACGCAGGCACAGGTAGACAGGCAGGCCCTATAAAACAGAAAGAGAGAGAGAGAGAACGCAGTCACCGGCAGACAGAAAGGCCCTATAAAACAGGTAGAGAGAGGGAGAGAGAAATAGAGAGAGAGAGCGCGCACGCGAGAGAGAGAACGCAGGCACAGGTAGACAGGCAGGCCCTATAAAACAGAAAGAGAGAGAGAGAGAGAGAGAGAGAGAAAGAGAGAGAGAGAGAGAGAGCGAGCGATATATATATATATATAGAGAGAGAGAGAGAACACAGGCACAGGAAAATAGACAGGCCCCATAAAACAGAAAGAGAGACAGAGAGAGAAAGAGAACACAGGCACAGGAAAGCAGACAGGCCCTATAAAACAGAAAGAGAGACAGAGAGAGAGAGAGAGAGAGAGAGAGAGAGAGAGAGAGAGAGACAGAGAGAGAGAGACAGAGAGAGACAGAGAGAGAGAGACAGAGAGAGAGAGAGAGACAGAGAGAGAAAGAGAGAGAGAGACAGAGAGAGAGAATGCAGGCACAGGCAGACAGACAGGCTCTATAAAACAGAAAGAGAGAGAGAACACAGGCACAGGAAAACAGACAGGCCCTATAAAACAGACCAACCAAGGAGGGCCTACAGCAGCACCTAGATCTTCTGCACAGATTCTGTCAGACCTGAGCCCTGACACTAAATCTCAGTAAGACAACAAATAATGGTTTTCCAAAAAAGGTCCAGTCACCAAGACCACAAATACAAATTCCATCTAGACACCGTTGCCCTAGAGCACACAAAAAAACTATACATACCTCGGCCTAAACATCAGCGCCACAGGTAACTTCCACAAAGATTTCAACGAGCTGAGAGACAAGGCAAGAAGGGCCTTCTATGCCTTCAAAAGGAACATAAAATTTGACCTACCAATTAGGATCTCTCTACAAAAACTTTAATCAGTTATAGAACCCATTGCCCTTTTTGGTTGTGAGGTCTGGAGTCCGCTCACCAACCAAGAATTCACAATTCATAATGGGACAAACACCAAATTGAGACTCCGCATGCAGAATTCTGCATAAATATCCTCTGTGTACAACGTAAAACACCAAATATCAAAAAGTAACACCATAAAATAATATTACATGTTCTTATGAAAGAGAAGACTTTCAATTGTTCTCCAGAAACATATCTCAGATTCTGATATTAAACTCCCACCGACATACATTCTGTACCTATTTGGCTGTTCATGTGCTAGTTCCTTTCTGGCATTTTATTTTATCGGAAAGCAACCTCGAAAAGGATTATGTTGAAATACATCCTTGGGAGTTTGGGCTGTGTGATCTTGTCTTGTTGTGTACATCTTATAGCCCGTATATATTCCAGGGGATTTCTGGGGTGATATCTTGTTCTGCTTGTCTTGTTGTGTACATCTTATAGCCCGTATATATTCCAGGGGATTTCTGGGGTGATATCTTGTTCTGCTTGTCTTGTTGTGTACATCTTATAGCCCGTAAATATTCCAGGGGATTTCTGGGGTGATATCTTGTTCTGCTTGTGTTGTTGTGTACATCTTATAGCCCGTAAATATTCCAGGGGATTTCTGGGGTGATATCTTGTTCTGCTTGTCTTGTTGTGTACATCTTATAGCCCGTAAATATTCCAGGGGATTTCTGGGGTGATATCTTGTTCTGCTTGTGTTGTTGCAGGGAAGTAAACAGGTGTTGTTGTTGAAAGGTGAGCACTAAAAGCCAATCAGAGATGAAGATGACCTGTCTCCCTTTATCCTCTCTATGGCAAACTCAGGTGATGAGCCCTTCACAGACACTGATACCAAAACAAGGCTTTCTATGCCTGTAGATCAGTGCTATTCAAATTTATTCAGCGGGGACCCCATTTCTTTACAGAGAACTTCTGGGGACCCCATTTCTTTACCAAGAACTTCTGGGGACCCCATGTCTTTACCGAGAACCCCATTTCTTTACAAAGAACTTCTGGGGACCCAATTTCTTTACTGATAACTTCTGGGGACCCCATTTCGTTCCCGATAATTTCTGGGGACACAATTTCTTTACCAAGAACTTCTGGGGACCCAATTTCTTTCCCGAGAATTTCTGGGGACCCCATATCTTTACCAAGAACTTCTGGGGACCCCATTTCTTTACCGAGAACTTCTGGGGACACCATTTCTTTACCGAGAACTTCTGTGGACCCCATTTCTTTACCGAGAACGTCTGTGGACCCTATTTCTTTACCGAGAACTTCTGGGGACCCCACCCCTATGCAAATCTAATGACACAACCTTAAAATCTGTGAATATTAATTTTTACATCAACAAATAATGTATTTAATGTTCATCTCACTTATCAAATGTACCAAATTGTTTCATATATTGTCCCATAAAATAATCTGTATACTAACCCCCCCCCCCATCCCCCAACATGCAACAATTTCAAACATTTTACAGTTCAAATAAGGAAATCAGTCAATTGATATAAACTAATTAGGATCTAATCTACTGATTTCACTTGACTGGGAATACAGATATGCTTCTGTTGGTCACAGATACCTTAAAAAAAACAGTCAGTATCTGGTGTGACCACCATTTGCCTCATACAGCATGACACATCTCCTTTGCGTAAAGTTCACCAGGCTGTTGATTGTGGCCTGTGGAATGTTGTCCCACTCCTCTTCAATGGCTGTGCCAAGTTGCTGGATATTGACGGGAACTGGCACACAGTGTCATACACGTCGATCCAGAGCATTCCAAAATGTGCTCAATGGGTGACATGTGTGGTGAGTATGCAGGCCATGGAAGAACTTGGACATTTTCAGCTTCCAGGAATTGTGTACAGATCCTTGCATTATCATACTGAAACATGAGGTGATGGCGGTGGATGAAGGGCAAGACAATGGTTCTCAGGATCTCTTCATGGTATCTCTGTGCATTCTAATTGCCATCAATAAAATGCAATTGTGTTCGTTGTCCATAGCTTATGCCTACCCATACCATAACCCCACTGCCACCATGGGGCACTCTGTTCACAATGTTGACATCAGCAAACCGCTTGCCCACACGATGCCATACACGTGGTCTGCTGTCGTGAGGTTGGTTGGATGTACTGCCAAATTCTCTAAAACAACGTTTGAGGTGGCTTATGGTAGAGAAATGAACATTCAATTCTTTGGCAACATTCTCAGACATTCCTGCAGTCAGCATGCCAATTGCACGGTCCCTCAAAACTTTAGACATCTTTAGCATTGTGTTGTGTGACAAAACTGCAGATTTTAGTGGCCTTTTATTGTCCCCAGCACAAGGTGCACCTGTGTAATGATCATGCTGTTCAATCAGCTTCTTGATATGCCACACCTGTCAGGTGGATGGATTTACTTGGCGAAGGAGAAATGCTCACTAACATGGATGTAAACAAATCCGTGCACAACATTTGAGAGAAATAAGCTTTTTTTTTGTGCATGGAAAGTTTCTAGGATCTTTTATTTCAGCTCATGAAACATGGGACCAACACTTTACATGTTGCGTTTATAATTTTTTGTTTTTGTTTATTTAGACATTTTTTAGACATTTTGCTGACCCAACTGCAATTGACCACAACTTTGAATACCACTGTGTGTAGATGGATAGAATATATCATAGGAACGTGTCCCTTTGTTTTTGCTGAATCTTATTGTTAAAAAAAGGGGTTTTGAATTGAATATTCTGGAGGATGATAAGTATAATGTTACCAAAATTAATAGAATGTTACCAAAATTAATAGAATGTTACCAATATTAATAGAATGTTACCAATATTAATAGAATGTTACCAATATTAATAGAATGTTACCAACATCACTAAAGTGTAACCAATATTAATAGAATGTTACCAATATTAATAGAATGTTACCAATATTAATAGTGTTACCAATATTAATAAAGTGTAAGTAATATTAATAGAATGTTACCAATATTAGTAGAATGTTACCAATATTAGTAGAATGTTACCAATATTAATAAAATGTTACCAATTTTGATAGCGTTACCAATATTTATAGAATGTTACCAATATTAATAAAGTGTAACTAATATTAATAGAATGTTACAAATATTAACAGAATGTTACCAATATTAATAGAATGTTACAAATATTAACAGAATGTTACCAATATTAATAGAATGTTACAAATATTAACAGAATGTTACCAATATTAATAGAATGTTACCAATATTAATAGAATGTTACCAATATTGATAGCGTTACCAATATCAATAGCGTGTTACCTAAATTAATAGAATGTTACCAATATTAATACAATGTTACCAGTATTAATAGAATGTTACAAATATTAATAGAATGTTACAAATATTATTAGAATGTTACCAATATTAATAGTGCTACCAATATTAGTAGAATGCAACCAATATTAGTAGAATGTTACCAATATTAGTAGAATGTTACCAATATTAATAGTGCTACCAATATTAGTAGAATGTAACCAATATTAATAGTGCTACCAATATTAGTAGAATGTTACCAATATTAATAGAATGTAACCAATATTAGTAGAATGTTACCAATATTAGTAGAATGTTACCAACATTAATAGAATGTAACCAATATTAGTAGAATGTTACCAATATTAATAGTGCTACCAATATTAGTAGAATGTTACCAACATTAGTAGAATGTTACCAATATTAGTAGAATGTTACCAATATTAATAGAATGTTACCAATATTAGTAGAATGTTACCAATATTAATAGAATGTAACCAATATTAATAGAATGTTACCAATATTAGTAGAATGTTACCAATATTAATAGTGTTACCAATATTAATAGAATGTTACCAATATTAATAGAATGTAACCAATATTAATAGAATGTAACCAATATTAATAGAATGTTACCAATATTAATAGAATGTTACCAATATTAGTAGAATGTTACCAATATTAATAGAATGTAACCAATATTAATAGAATGTTACCAATATTAATAGAATGTAACCAATATTAATAGAATGTAACCAATATTAATAGTGCTACCAATATTAGTAGAATGTTACCAATATTAATAGAATGTTACCAATATTAATAGAATGTTACCAATATTAATAGTGTTACCAATATTAATAGTGCTACCAATATTAGTAGAATGTTACCAATATTAATAGTGCTACCAATATTAGTAGAATGTTACCAATATTAATAGTGCTACCAATATTAGTAGAATGTTACCAATATTAATAGTGCTACCAATATTAGTAGTGCTACCAATATTAGTAGAATGTTACCAATATTAATAGTGCTACCAATATTAATAGTGCTACCAATATTAGTAGAATGCAACCAATATTAGTAGTGCTACCAATATTAGTAGAATGTTACCAATATTAATAGTGCTACCAATATTAATAGTGCTACCAATATTAGTAGAATGTTACCAATATTAATAGTGCTACCAATATTAATAGTGCTACCAATATTAGTAGAATGTTACCAATATTAATAGTGCTACCAATATTAGTAGAATGTTACCAACATTAATAGTGCTACCAATATTAGTAGAATGTTACCAATATTAATAGAATGTAACCAATATTAGTAGAATGTTACCAATATTAATAGTGCTACCAATATTAGTAGAATGTTACCAATATTAATAGTGTAACCAATATTAGTAGAATGTTACCAATATTAATAGAATGTTACCAACATTAATAGAATGTAACCAATATTAGTAGAATGTTACCAATATTAATAGTGCTACCAATATTAGTAGAATGTTACCAACATTAATAGAATGTAACCAATATTAATAGAATGTTACCAACATTAATAGTGCTACCAATATTAGTAGAATGTTACCAATATTAATAGAATGTTACCAATATTAATAGAATGTTACCAATATTAATAGAATGTTACCAATATTAGTAGAATGTTACCAATATTAGTAGAATGTTACCAATATTAATAGAATGTTACCAATATTAATAGAATGTTACCAATATTAATAGAATGTTACCAATATTGATAGAATGTTACCAATATTAATAGTGTTACCAATATTAATAGAATGTTACCAATATTAATAGAATGTTACCAATATTAATAAAGTGTAAGTAATATTAATAGATTGTTACCAATATTAGTAGAATGTTACCAATATTAATAGAATGTTACCAATATTAATAGAATGTAACCAATATTAATAGAATGTTACCAACATTAATAGTGCTACCAATATTAGTAGAATGTTACCAATATTAGTAGAATGTTACCAATATTAATAGAATGTTACCAATATTAGTAGAATGTTACCAATATTAATAGAATGTAACCAATATTAATAGAATGTTACCAATATTAGTAGAATGTTACCAATATTAATAGTGTTACCAATATTAATAGAATGTTACCAATATTAATAGAATGTAACCAATATTAATAGAATGTAACCAATATTAATAGAATGTTACCAATATTAATAGAATGTTACCAATATTAGTAGAATGTTACCAATATTAATAGAATGTAACCAATATTAATAGAATGTTACCAATATTAATAGAATGTAACCAATATTAATAGAATGTAACCAATATTAATAGTGCTACCAATATTAGTAGAACGTTACCAATATTAATAGAATGTTACCAATATTAATAGAATGTTACCAATATTAATAGTGTTACCAATATTAATAGTGCTACCAATATTAGTAGAATGTTACCAATATTAATAGTGCTACCAATATTAGTAGAATGTTACCAATATTAATAGTGCTACCAATATTAGTAGAATGTTACCAATATTAATAGTGCTACCAATATTAGTAGTGCTACCAATATTAGTAGAATGTTACCAATATTAATAGTGCTACCAATATTAATAGTGCTACCAATATTAGTAGAATGCAACCAATATTAGTAGTGCTACCAATATTAGTAGAATGTTACCAATATTAATAGTGCTACCAATATTAATAGTGCTACCAATATTAGTAGAATGTTACCAATATTAATAGTGCTACCAATATTAATAGTGCTACCAATATTAGTAGAATGTTACCAATATTAATAGTGCTACCAATATTAGTAGAATGTTACCAACATTAATAGTGCTACCAATATTAGTAGAATGTTACCAATATTAATAGAATGTAACCAATATTAGTAGAATGTTACCAATATTAATAGTGCTACCAATATTAGTAGAATGTTACCAACATTAGTAGAATGTTACCAATATTAGTAGAATGTTACCAATATTAATAGAATGTTACCAATATTAGTAGAATGTTACCAATATTAATAGAATGTAACCAATATTAATAGAATGTTACCAATATTAGTAGAATGTTACCAATATTAATAGTGTTACCAATATTAATAGAATGTTACCAATATTAATAGAATGTAACCAATATTAATAGAATGTAACCAATATTAATAGAATGTTACCAATATTAATAGAATGTTACCAATATTAGTAGAATGTTACCAATATTAATAGAATGTAACCAATATTAATAGAATGTTACCAATATTAATAGAATGTAACCAATATTAATAGAATGTAACCAATATTAATAGTGCTACCAATATTAGTAGAACGTTACCAATATTAATAGAATGTTACCAATATTAATAGAATGTTACCAATATTAATAGTGTTACCAATATTAATAGTGCTACCAATATTAGTAGAATGTTACCAATATTAATAGTGCTACCAATATTAGTAGAATGTTACCAATATTAATAGTGCTACCAATATTAGTAGAATGTTACCAATATTAATAGTGCTACCAATATTAGTAGTGCTACCAATATTAGTAGAATGTTACCAATATTAATAGTGCTACCAATATTAATAGTGCTACCAATATTAGTAGAATGCAACCAATATTAG
Organism: Salvelinus namaycush; assembly: GCF_016432855.1. Lineage (NCBI taxonomy): Eukaryota > Metazoa > Chordata > Actinopteri > Salmoniformes > Salmonidae > Salvelinus > Salvelinus namaycush. Next base: position 3,846,555 of record NC_052311.1, read on the forward strand.
TAGTGCTACCAATATTAGTAGAATGTTACCAATATTAATAGTGCTACCAATATTAATAGTGCTACCAATATTAGTAGAATGTTACCAATATTAATAGTGCTACCAATATTAATAGTGCTACCAATATTAGTAGAATGTTACCAATATTAATAGTGCTACCAATATTAGTAGAATGTTACCAACATTAATAGTGCTACCAATATTAGTAGAATGTTACCAATATTAATAGAATGTAACCAATATTAGTAGAATGTTACCAATATTAATAGTGCTACCAATATTAGTAGAATGTTACCAATATTAATAGTGTAACCAATATTAGTAGAATGTTACCAATATTAATAGAATGTTACCAACATTAATAGAATGTAACCAATATTAGTAGAATGTTACCAATATTAATAGTGCTACCAATATTAGTAGAATGTTACCAACATTAATAGAATGTAACCAATATTAATAGAATGTTACCAACATTAATAGTGCTACCAATATTAGTAGAATGTTACCAATATTAATAGAATGTTACCAATATTAATAGAATGTTACCAATATTAATAGAATGTTACCAATATTAGTAGAATGTTACCAATATTAGTAGAATGTTACCAATATTAATAGAATGTTACCAATATTAATAGAATGTTACCAATATTAATGGAATGTTACCAATATTAGTAGAATGCTACCAATATTAGTAGAATGTTACCAATATTAATAGTGTTACCAATATTAATAGAATGTTACCAATATTAATAGAATGTTACCAATATTAATAAAGTGTAAGTAATATTAATAGATTGTTACCAATATTAGTAGAATGTTACCAATATTAATAGAATGTTACCAATATTAATAGAATGTAACCAATATTAATAGAATGTTACCAACATTAATAGTGCTACCAATATTAGTAGAATGTTACCAATATTAGTAGAATGTTACCAATATTAATAGAATGTTACCAATATTAGTAGAATGTTACCAATATTAATAGAATGTAACCAATATTAATAGAATGTTACCAATATTAGTAGAATGTTACCAATATTAATAGTGTTACCAATATTAATAGAATGTTACCAATATTAATAGAATGTAACCAATATTAATAGAATGTAACCAATATTAATAGAATGTTACCAATATTAATATAATGTTACCAATATTAGTAGAATGTTACCAATATTAATAGAATGTAACCAATATTAATAGAATGTTACCAATATTAATAGAATGTAACCAATATTAATAGAATGTAACCAATATTAATAGTGCTACCAATATTAGTAGAACGTTACCAATATTAATAGAATGTTACCAATATTAATAGAATGTTACCAATATTAATAGTGTTACCAATATTAATAGTGCTACCAATATTAGTAGAATGTTACCAATATTAATAGTGCTACCAATATTAGTAGAATGTTACCAATATTAATAGTGCTACCAATATTAGTAGAATGTTACCAATATTAATAGTGCTACCAATATTAGTAGTGCTACCAATATTAGTAGAATGTTACCAATATTAATAGTGCTACCAATATTAATAGTGCTACCAATATTAGTAGAATGCAACCAATATTAGTAGTGCTACCAATATTAGTAGAATGTTACCAATATTAATAGTGCTACCAATATTAATAGTGCTACCAATATTAGTAGAATGTTACCAATATTAATAGTGCTACCAATATTAATAGTGCTACCAATATTAGTAGAATGTTACCAATATTAATAGTGCTACCAATATTAGTAGAATGTTACCAACATTAATAGTGCTACCAATATTAGTAGAATGTTACCAATATTAATAGAATGTAACCAATATTAGTAGAATGTTACCAATATTAATAGTGCTACCAATATTAGTAGAATGTTACCAATATTAATAGTGTAACCAATATTAGTAGAATGTTACCAATATTAATAGAATGTTACCAACATTAATAGAATGTAACCAATATTAGTAGAATGTTACCAATATTAATAGTGCTACCAATATTAGTAGAATGTTACCAACATTAATAGAATGTAACCAATATTAATAGAATGTTACCAACATTAATAGTGCTACCAATATTAGTAGAATGTTACCAATATTAATAGAATGTTACCAATATTAATAGAATGTTACCAATATTAATAGAATGTTACCAATATTAGTAGAATGTTACCAATATTAGTAGAATGTTACCAATATTAATAGAATGTTACCAATATTAATAGAATGTTACCAATATTAATGGAATGTTACCAATATTAGTAGAATACTACCAATATTAGTAGAATGTTACCAATATTAATAGTGTTACCAATATTAATAGAATGTTACCAATATTAATAGAATGTTACCAATATTAATAAAGTGTAAGTAATATTAATAGATTGTTACCAATATTAGTAGAATGTTACCAATATTAATAGAATGTTACCAATATTAATAGAATGTAACCAATATTAATAGAATGTTACCAACATTAATAGTGCTACCAATATTAGTAGAATGTTACCAATATTAATAGAATGTTACCAATATTAATAGAATGTTACCAATATTAGTAGAATGTAACCAATATTAATAGTGCTACCAATATTAGTAGAATGTTACCAATATTAATAGTGTTACCAATATTAATAGAATGTTACCAATATTAATAGAATGTTACCAATATTAATAGAATGTAACCAATATTAATAGAATGTTACCAATATTAATAGAATGTTACCAATATTAATAGTGCTACCAATATTAATAGAATGTTACCATTATTACGAGAGTTAAATCAAATCAAATCAAATTTTATTTGTCACAGTGAAACTCCTAATTACAAGCCCTTAAAAAACACAGTTTTAAGACAATAACAAAAACAAATAATTAAAGAGCAGCAGTAAATAACGATAGTGGGGCTATGAGATGGCGCTGGAGAAGAAGGCAGACATTTTACATGCCCCCAGCCGATTACGTTTTTGTTCGTTTATTTGCGTTGTTTGTAACAATTTTTTAAACTTATTTTGTACATAATGTTGCCGCTACCGTCTCTTATGACCGAAAATAACTTCTAGACATCAGGACTGCGATTACTCACCATAGACTAGCAGAATCCTATTTTTCCTTTCACGACTCTGACGAGCCCGATGTGAAGGACATACTGCTTCCTCGGGAACAGGCCCCGATTCCTGTGATCTGCGTGAAGAGGAGGCGGAGAAAGAGTAGCTGAAGGGCAGGCTGCCTTCTGAGAATTCGTTGGCGATCAAATAATCCCCCACTTCCTACCATTCTACTAGCAAACGTGCAATCCTTGGAGAATAAAATCGATGAGTTACCCGGAAGATTATACTACCAATGGGACATTAAAAACTGTAACATCTTATGCTTCACGGAGTTGTGGCTGAACGATGACAATATCAACATACAGCTGGCTGGTTATACGATGTACCGGCAGGATAGAACAGCTGCGTCTGGTAAGACAAGGGGCGGCGGGCTATGTATTTTTGTAAATAACAGCTGGTGCACGATTTCTAAGGCAGTCTCGAGCTATTGCTCACCTGAGGTAGAGTATCTCATGATAAGCTGTAGACCACACTACCTACCGAGAGAGTTTTCATCTGTATTCTTTGTAGCTATTTACATACCACCACAGTCAGAGGCTGGCACTAAGACAGCATTGAATGAGCTGTATTCCGCTCCTAGTAGCCAGGGGCATTAATGCAGGGAAACTTAAATCCGTACAGTGACCGTGCGTACATGCCCCAACCAGAAGCCATGGATTACAGGCAGCATCCGCACTGAGCTAAAGGCTAGAGCTGCCGCTTTCAAGGAGCGGGACTCTAACCCGGAAACTTTTAAAGAAATCTCGCTATGCCTTCCGACGAACAGGCAAAGGACAGGACTAAGATAGAGGACTAAGTTCGAATCATACTACACCGGCTTTGACGCTCGTCAGATGTGGCAGGGCTTGCAAACCATTACAGACTACAAAGTGAAGCACAGCCGAGAGCTGCCCAGTGACACGAGCCTACCAGACGAGTTAAACTACTTCTATGCTCGCTTTGAGTCAAATAACACTGAAACATGCATGAGAGCACCAGCTGTTCCGGAAAACTGTGTGATCACTCTCTCTGCAGCCGATGTGAGTAAGACCTTTAAACAGGTCAATATTCACAGGGCCGCAGGGCCAGACGGATTACCAAGACGTGTACTCCGAGCATGCGCTAACCAACTGGCAAGTGTCTTCACTGACATTTTCAACCTCTCTCTGTCCGAGTCTGTAATACCAACATCTTTTAAGCAGACCACCATAGTGCCTGTGCCCAAGAACACTACGCTAACCTGCCTAAATGACTACCGACCCATAGCACTCACGTCTGTAGCCATGAAGTGCTTTGAAAGGTTGGTCATGGCTCACATCAACACCATCATCTCAGAAACCCTAGACACACTCTAATTTGCATACCTCCCCAACAGATCCACAGATTGTGCAATCTTTATTGCACTCCACACTGCCCTTTCCCACCTGGACAAAAGGACCACTTATGTGAGAATGCTATTCATTGACTACAGCTCACTGTTCAACACCATAGTGCCCTCAAAGCTCATTACTAAGCTAAGGACACTGGGACTAAACACCTCCCTCTGCAACTGGATCCTGGACTTCCTGACAGGCCGCCCCCAGGTGGTAAGGGTAGGTAACAACACATCCGCCACGCTGATCCTCAACACAGGGGCCTCTCAGGGGTGCGTGCTTAGTCCCGTCTTGTACTCCCTGTTCACTCATGACTGCATGGCCAGGCATGACTCCAACACCATAATTAAATTTGCCGATGACACAACAGTGGTCGGCCTGATCACCGACAACGTTGAGACAGCATATAGTGAGGAGGTCAGAGACCTGGCCGTGTGGTGCCAGGACAACAACCTCTCCCTCAACGTGATCAAGACAAACGAGATGACTGTGGACTACATGAAAAGGAAGACCGTGCACGCCCCCATTCTTATCGACGGGGCTGCAGTGGAGCAGGTTGAGAGCTTCAAGTTTCTTGGTGTCCACGTCACCAACAAACTAACATGGTCCAAGCAAACCAAGACAGTCATGAAGAGGGCACGACGAAATCTATTCCCCCTCAGGAGACTGAAAAGATTTGGCATGGGTCCTCAGATCCTCAAAAGGTAAAAAAAAATATAAACCACCCCCAACCAATCACTGCACCATCGGAGACCCCCTTATGCTCATCACTGACATCCAAACGACCTCTCATTGCTGCCAAACAAACAACGTCTCAACCCTGCTTTCTCTGAAATATACAACATAACCCCAAATAAATAGAAACCCTGACCCCTTCTTGTAAAACACTAACAGAGGTTTGAGTCAGCAGCTTTAACCATGAGTAAATGATATCTCAATTCCCCCTCAATCATCTTGGGAGAGCAATATCAAAACCTTCTCCCTGTCAACTCAGTTGTTTTTCACGATGGCTTATAGGTTCTCAGTTGGTGGTTGACACCCAGTCTGACATAAAGATCCCATAATGCTTGTGGGAATACGCGAGCAGTAGGAGGATGTATAGCCTAAATAACAAAGGAATTGTTACAGAATTTGCAAGATACAAAGAAATCAAACAATCACCTTTACAATTAAAATGTTGTTTTGTTTTCTATTCTTTAAATGTGTTGCTATTGATCTAGCCAAACAGGTATCTGTATGAGCGTTCTTATTATAGCAAACATTGTGTGGATCTTAATGTTTCTTAAACCGACATCAGCAAACTAGGGGAAGCGGTTTGCTAACACATGCACATTTTCCACTTAAATGTACATTTCCACTTTCCTGAAGTCCCCCAGGCCTCGGCAGAGTAATCATATAGGTCATCTATGGGTGTGGAATGCCAAATCTCACGAAGGAATTGAATGTAGTTTTCCTTACCACTGCAAATAGTATATTTCTCCATGTAATATGTTTTCAGCAGCACATCAAGCATATTTTATACACATATGACATGTCAGCAAGTGCTTGGAACACTCACACACCGCTGTAAATATGAGTGATTGAATCAGCAAATGAAACCACTAATTCTAAAGGGCGGCGGGTAACCTAGCGATTAAGAGTGTTAGGCCAGTAACCGAAAGTTCTCTGGTTTTTGACTAAAATCTGTCGATGTGCCCTTGAGCAAGACTCTTAACCCTAATTGCTCCTGTAAGTCTCTCTGGATAAGCGACTGCTAAATTGCTAAAGTGTAAAAAAAAAAAAAAAGAAGTCAGATTGATGCCTTTCCATTTAAACCAACTCAAGGTTTCCTCCTCCTCTGACATATTATTCAATATTGAAAAAAATGAGTCAATACCTTACCGGCTATAGCCTTCATTATCTATCAAGGCTTGGTAGACATTAAGCTGACAAGACGTTACAACACTACTTTACTGATATAATTTACAACGCACAGTGTTGTCGCAAATAGCACCCTATTCCATATATAGTGCACTACTATTGACCATGGAATAGGGTGCCATTTGGGACTCAGCCAGGGGGGTCGTAATAGCGGGGAGGGAGAGATATATTGGGGGCAATAACCATTCTCCATTAATTGCCGTAGCAATTTTCCTCCATGTGCTCTCAAACACAAAGAGACCTGTGGTTGTTCCTTCAACCAGATACCCCTGGTAGGTACAGACACAAAGAGACCTGTGGTTGTCCTCTCAACCAGATACCCCTGGTAGGTACAGACACAAAGAGACCTGTGGTTGTCCTCTCAACCAGATACCCCTGGTAGGTACAGACACAAAGAGACCTGTGGTTGTCCTCTCAACCAGATACCCCTGGTAGGTACAGACACAAAGAGACCTGTGGTTGTCCTCTCAACCAGATACCCCTGGTAGGTACAGACACAAAGAGACCTGTGGTTGTCCTCTCAACCAGATACCCCTGGTAGGTACAGACACAAAGAGACCTGTGGTTGTTCTCTCAACCAGATACCCCTGGTAGGTACAGACACAAAGAGACCTGTGGTTGTCCTCTCAACCAGATACCCCTGGTAGGTACAGACACAAAGAGACCTGTGGTTGTTCCTTCAACCAGATACCCCTGGTAGGTACAGACACAAAGAGACCTGTGGTTGTTCCTTCAACCAGATACCCCTGGTAGGTACAGACACAAAGAGACCTGTGGTTGTCCTCTCAACCAGATACCCCTGGTAGGTACAGACACAAAGAGACCTGTGGTTGTCCTCTCAACCAGATACCCCTGGTAGGTACAGACACAAAGAGACCTGTGGTTGTTCCTTCAACCAGATACCCCTGGTAGGTACAGACACAAAGAGACCTGTAGTTGTCCTCTCAACCAGATACCCCTGGTAGGTACAGACACAAAGAGACCTGTGGTTGTCCTCTCAACCAGATACCCCTGGTAGGTACAGACACAAAGAGACCTGTGGTTGTCCTCTCAACCAGATACCCCTGGTAGGTACAGACACAAAGAGACCTGTGGTTGTTCCTTCAACCAGATACCCCTGGTAGGTACAGACACAAAGAGACCTGTGGTTGTTCTCTCAACCAGATACCCCTGGTAGGTACAGACACAAAGAAACCATACTGTTAAAGAAGCTGGCTAGCCTTTAGGCCACACAGACATAACCATATTAAAGAATATCTGTAACAACAAAATGAAACAGCAGACATAAAACCATTAGCTATCTGACTGTCAGTATGGTGAGGATGGTGGGGGACAGAATTATCTGCAGCTCAGGCTTGGTAGTCTCTTGCTTGACTGCTGGGATGAAGTGATATCACTGAATGAATGAATATGAGTCTCTCTGCCCAACACATCTGAATGCTAGCATGGCAGATTTACCATAAAGGAAGCAGAGACATAACATTATCTAATGGACTAGGTTACTCTATGTGGACTGACTTGGCATGCCATGTGGGTCTTTGTCTGAGTAGTTTCTCTACCAACCTAATGCAGAGAGAGGGGGGAAGTGGGCTAGCTGCTGTAATCCTGATCAGACTTATAGTTATAATAGGACTTATAAACCATGACCTTTAAATATTGCTTTGGAATGAGTAATCCTAGGAGACGTGCAAATATCCAAATCGGGTCCTCTGTTGGCTGTTGGTAGACCATGGTGCTTGAATCGCAGTGACCGTCGGGACGGCCCGTTCCAAAATGTATACATGCATGACTGTAAATTGCTTTGGATAAAAGCGTCTGCTAAATGGATTATATTATAGATTATTATTACATAACAAGATATTCTAAAATATTGCGTAGGCCGACTAGATATTCAATAGAAGAAAGGGGAAAGGGGGATACCTCGTCAGGGAAGGGGAAAGGGGGGATACCTCGTCAGCTGTTCAACTGAATGTATTCAACTGAAATGTGTCTTCCTACATTTAACCCAACCCCTTCAATCCAGCAACCTTCTGGTTACTGGCCCAACGCTCTAACCGCTAGGCTACCTGACACCCTAAAGAGAGAGTTTTAATATAGTTGATATTTGAAAGTACACTTTTTCAGACTCAGTTTGAATTTACTTTGTCAGATAATGGTGTGAAATAGGTCCCGAAAACAGTTTAATGGTCCTGCTGTTACAGATTGGCATACTGGTAGCTATTTTGTTGAATCATATTAGAGAAATATATTTATGTTGTTGAATCTATCATATTAGAAAAATATATTTATGTTGTTGAATCTATCATATTAGAGAAATATATTTATGTTGTTGAATCTATCATATTAGAGAAATGTATTTATGTTGTTGAATCTATCAGATTAAGGCACAATTTCTGTGTTGTAATCTATCAGATTAAAGCAGTATTTCTGTGTTGTAATCTATCAGATTAAGGCAGTATTTATGTGTTGTAATCTATCAGATTAAAGCAGTATTTCTGTGTTGTAATCTATCAGATTAAGGCAGTATTTCTGTGTTGTAATCTATCAGATTAAAGCAGTATTTCTGTGTTGTAAACTATTAGATTAAAGCAGTATTTCTGTGTTGTAATCAATCAGGTCAGTCGTTATTTCTGCTTATATCAAGCTCCACAGTGTTCAGTGTGGAGGGTGTGGGAGGAGGAAGCTGTCACGTTCCTGACCTGTTTTCTGTTAGTTTTTGTATGTGTTAGTTGGTCAGGACGTGAGTTTGGGTGGGCAGTCTATGTTTTCTGTTTCTATGTTGGTTAATGGGTACCTAATATGGCTCTCAATTAGAGGCAGGTGTGTGTCGTTTCCTCTGATTGAGAGTCATATTAAGGTAGGTGTTTTCACACTGTTTGTTGTGGGTGGTTGTCTCCTGTGTCAGTGTCTGTATGTTACGCCACACGGGACTGTTCTCGGTATGTTTGTTCGTTCGGTTTTTGTGTAGTCAGTTTTCCTGTTATTGCGTTCTTCGTGTTTCATGTAAATTCGTCGTCCAGGTCTGTCTACATCGTTTATTTGTTTTGTTAATTATTCAAGTGTAGTTCGTTTTTTCGTCTTGTTTAATAAATCATGTCATTTCACAACGCTGCGCCTTGGTTCAATCCATGCTCCTCCTCTTCGGATGAAGAGGAGGAGGAACACCGTTACAGAAGCTGCTGCATCTGTGACCCTACAGCTAGTAAACAGAAAACTGTAGAATTACACTACTATGGCTGAGTCCCAAACGGCACTCTATTCCCTAGATTGTGCACTATGCATAGAATAGGTACGATTTGGGATGAACATATTCTGGAAGGAAACTGAGATTTTGCTTGCAGTGTTAGGTGCTTGACATTCATATGACATTCAACTGCGATGAATGTTTTAAAATCTGTTATCCAATACCTGTGTTATTCACTACAATGCTGGACTTCAAACAATATCTTGACACTTCCTTCAGGGTTACGAGGAGTAACGAGTATCGTTGCTTTAGTTCTGCAGTTCTTACCTATAAGTAGTACTTACCTCGTGCTTACTGTCCCTCTGAGATATTAATTTACTGTCCCTCTGAAAAATGTATTTACTGTACCTCTGACATATTAACTTACTGCACCCCTGTAATATTAACTTACTGTACCTCTGACATATTATTTACTGTACCTCTGACATATTAACTTACTGTACCTCTGATACATTAACTTACTGTACCTCTGCAAAAGTAACTTACTGTACCTCTGACATATTAACTTACTGCACCTCTGACATATTAACTTACTGTACCTAAAAAAACGTTACAGCGTTCCTTTGAGCCCGTACAGAGGTGATACATATCGGTTTTACAGCCCCAGTCCTTATTCAGTCTAGTTTAGTGGTGCCAAGCAAGGCTGTGTCACAAATGCCCCCCTATGGGCCCTGGTCAAAAGTAGTTCACTATATAGGGAATAGGGTGCTATTTGGTATGAGCGCAAGACTCCCTGAGTCAGACAGGGCAATAAATTACAGATTAATATATCATAAAGCTCCCCAATAAAGGTTTCTACTATAGGCTGTGGTCCACAACCTCGTATATATATAACATATTTTCTGAAAAGACGAAAGCCACAAGTTCTCCTGTATGTGTGGATTCTGTTTCTATGGTGGTGTAGACCGATAACATACCGTCATAGATGTTGACATTTCTTACATTCTCCCATGTACAGTGTGTTCCGAAAAACTTTGAAAACTATGAATCTCCTCATAGAAAAAGCTTTTAGAATCAGTTAATTCTCTCTGACAGTTGCGACTGATTATTCAGTGTAACAAACGACTTGAATGTCAGCAAGTGGATTTGCCCCCCGTGAAGGACACCAAAGTAACTGGGCCTGAATTATTTGCCACAAGTCTGAAGGATTATTTATACTCTGTAAAACAGCATGGAATCTTCCGGTCTTTGGGGAGCGGGGCTCAGAATACAGCATTAACACAATACTGTGAACGGGAAGCCAGCTCATTTGCTTAGTCCATGTCTATAAAAAAAACAAACATTTTGTTTGGAAGGCGAGGCGGGAATTGCCTAGATTGTAAGCAGCCTGTCCCGTTGGAGTTAGCGCTCAGTTTCTTTATCCGCTTAGGTACGCAGTTTAGTTGTTACACTTTTAATTCGGCTCAGACTGGTGGAGGAAGATGGCCGTTTAGTCTATAAAATGATGTTCGCCTGCCGCATAGCAAGTTGTGTTTTATCGTATCACTATGATGACTGTGTTACTTTGATTATGATACAATATACCTTTTAGGTCTGCTAGGTACGCACTCATTGTACCTAGCAGTAACGAGTATCGTTGCTTTAGTTCTGCAGTACTTACCTATAAGTAGTACTTACCTCGTACTTACTGTACCTCTGACATATTCATTTACTGTCCCTCTGACATATTAACTTACTGTACCTCTGACATATTAACTTACTGTACCTCTGACATATTAACTTACTGTACCTCTGACATATTAACTTACTGCACCTCTGAAATATTAACTTACTGTACCTCTGAAATATTAACTTACTGTCCCTCTGACATATTATTTACTGTCCCTCTGACATATTAACTTACTGCACCTCTGACATATTAACTTACTGAAAGATGCCGGTTTAGCCTATAAAATGATGTTTGCCTGCCGCACAGCAAGTTGGGTTTTGTCATATCACTATGATGATTGTGTTACTTTGAGTGTGATACAATATACCTTTTAGGTCTGCTAGGTTCACTCTTAGAAAAAAGGGCTCCAAAAAGGTTATTCGATTGTCCCCATGTACAGTAGAAACTTCTGTGTAAAGTGTAAAGTGTAAACCCAAAAAGGTTCTACCTGGAACCAAAAAGGTTCATTAAAGAGTTCTCCTATGGGGACTGTACGTCTCTCGGTTTTTGTGTATGTAGGGGGGGGGGGGGGGGGGGGGGGGTGGTGGAATTCTACCAAATGTGGTTTGCATTCCACATATCAAATAATATGTTCTATTCACAGTCCATTGTCTGGTCTAAAACATATTGATATTAGTAGCATTATATGGTCATGTAACCGAATTACAACCGTATAATTCCGTGTAGGGCTATAACCACGATTATATACATATATCCTCCTCCTCCACCTCCACCTCCACCTCCTCCTCCTCCTCCTCCTCCACCCCCTCCTCCTCCTCCTCCACCACCTCCCCCTTCTCCTCCCCCTCCTCCCCTTCCTCCCCCTTCTCCTCCCCCTCCTCCCCCTCCTCCTCCTCCACCTCCTCCTCCTCCTCCACCACCTCCCCCTTCTCCTCCCCCTCCTCCCCCTCCACCTTCTCCTCCACCTCCTCCTCCTCCACCTCCTCCTCCTCTTCCTCCTCTAGGATGAGCTCCAACGGCTCGGATGAGTTCTTCCAGGCTACAAACCATGCGGAACAGACCTTTCGCAAGATGGAGACTTATCTTCAGCACAAGCAGCTGTGTGATGTCGTCTTGATAGCGGGAGATCATAAGATCCCGGCTCACAGGTCAGTGCCTGCTGCTCTTCTTAAATGTCATTTCACCTGCCCACTGGGTTAGAGCTATACTGGAAACACTTCAGGATCAATATGCCCGAGTCCCAAGTGACACCCTATTCCCTATAAAGTGCACTACTTTTGACCACGACCCATAGGGCTTTAGTTAAAAGTAGGACACTATATAGGGAACCAATATCATTAAGATAGCCACATGTAAGAGTCCTTTCACTGACCACCATCTCGGACAACACAAGACTTTGATCAACTGTACAGTCAATAGTACTATGTAATTAACCAGGGGTGCTCTTATTTCAGAAGGGCCTGCATCAGATAGCAATTTGAGGGCCCAGAAATGACTGTTAACAGAGTGGGTGTGATTTTAAAAAAGCAACACGAAAAAAAAAATAGACTTTGATTAAACATGTTTGCATGGCTTCAACAGGGCAATCGAAAAACTTGTCATGACCCCTTAAACATAAATCATTTATATGACAGTTAGTACAACCTGAATATATCATGCATTTACAAACGTTGTTCTGTAGAGGACAGACCCTAATAACCTCTGATTACAGTATTAAACACATCTCAAAGAAAACTCATTTCCTTGTGCTAGCAGCTTTTAATTACTCTCCACTTCAGTTCTTACATTAGCAGACTTGTGAAGCACACCAGACGGAGACAGAAACACGATTACATCTCTTGAGTCTTTTGTCGGTTGGAAGTAATTGTAAATGTTGTTTATGAGTTACTTTCATTTCCATTTTCTTCATGCGCTGGTTCAACAAATTGGATGTCGTCATGCAGAACACAAGAGGAAGCTGTTAGGGGCAGTTAGAGAATCCATGAGCTGTATCCCAACATCACTGAAACATCCAGCCAGCCAGCCAGCCAGCCAGCCAGCCAGCCAGCCAGCCAGCCAGCCAGCCAGCCAGCCAGCCAGCCATTCTACCTGTAAATCACTGAGGTGTGTCCCAACATCACTGAAACACCCAGCCAGCCAGCCAGCCAGCCAGCCAGCCAGCCAGCCAGCCAGCCAGCCAGCCACCCAGCCAGCCACCCACCCACCCAGCCAGCCACCCAGCCAGCCACCCACCCAGCCAGCCAGCCAGCCAGCCAGCCAGCCAGCCAGCCAGCCAGCCAGCCAGCCATTCTACCTGTAAATCACTGAGGTGTGTCCCAACATCACTGAAACACCCAGCCAGCCAGCCAGCCAGCCAGCCAGCCAGCCAGCCAGCCAGCCAGCCAGCCAACCATTCTACCTGTAAATCACTGAGGTGTGTCCCAACATCACTGAAACACCCAGCCACCCACCCAGCCAGCCAGCCAGCCAGCCAGCCAGCCAGCCAACCATTCTACCTGTAAATCACTGAGGTGTGTCCCAACATCACTGAAACACCCAGCCAGCCATCCAACCATTCTACTTGTAAATCAAAGATGGATTCAGGGCTACATGTGAAAACATGGCACCATAATTGCTCAAGCTGGTAAACTGTCTGTCTGATATACCACCTGGTATACTGTCTGTCTGATATACCACCTGGTATACTGTCTGTCTGATATACCACCTGGTATACTGTCTGTCTGATATACCACCTGGTATACTGTCTGTCTGATATACCACCTTGTATACTGTCTGTCTGATATACCACCTGGTATACTGTCAGTCTGATATACCACCTGGTAGACTGTCTGTCTGATATACCACCTGGGATACTGTCTGTCTGATATACCACCTGGTATACTATCGGTCTGATATACCACCTGGTATACTGTCTGTCTGATATACCACCTGGTATACTGTCTGTCTGATATACCACCTGGTATACTGTCTGTCTGATATACCATCTGGTATACTGTCTGTCTGATATACCACCTGGTATACTGTCTGTCTGATATACCACTTGGATTACTGTCTGTCATGGAGCAGCATTTGGATAGTAAATACAGGCCATATATTAATGATAAAACGTGCTACTCAAACTGGCCTTTGTACACCAGAACAGCCTCCCTCTCAGCTCCCTCTCAGCTTCCCCACAGCTCCCTCTCAGCTACCTCACAGCTTCCCCTCAGCTCCCCCTCAGCTCCCTCTCAGCTCCCTCTCAGCTTCCCCACAGCTCCCTCTCAACTCCCTCTCAACTCCCTCTCAGCTCCCTCTCAGCTCCCTCTCAGCTCCCTCTCAACTCCCTCACAGCTCCTTCTCAGCTCCCTCTCAACTCCCTCACAGCTCCCTCTCAGCTCCCTCTCAACTCCCTCACAGCTCCCTCACAGCTCCCTCTCAGCTCCCTCTCAGCTCCCTCTCAGCTCCCTCTCAGCTCCCTCTCAGCTCCCTCTCAGCTCCCTCTCAACTCCCTCACAGCTCACTCACAGCTCCCTGAGCATGTCATCATGTAATGGATAATCAATGCATATGAAGACATCAGTACAGCCTGGTTGTGTTGTGTGTACAGACTGATCCTCATTGCAGTGACTGTGTGTCCCAAATGGCACCCTATTAACTCCACAGTTATATACTGTAGTGCACTACTTTTGACCAGAGAGTAGTAGGGAATAGAATGCCATTTGTGACGGGCCCTCTGATTACTTTGCTGGTTGTTGCTGTGTGCAGACTGGTCCTTAGTGCAGTCTCTGACCTCTACCTTGTTGATGTTGTCCTATACAGACTGGTCCTTAGTGCAGTCTCTGACCTCTACCTTGTTGATGTTGTCCTATACAGACTGGTCCTTAGTGCAGTCTCTGACCCCTACCTTGTTGATGTTGTCCTATACAGACTGGTCCTTAGTGCAGTCTCTGACCCCTACCTTGTTGATGTTGTCCTATACAGACTGGTCCTTAGTGCAGTCTCTGACCCCTACCTTGTTGATGTTGTCCTATACAGACTGGTCCTTAGTGCAGTCTCTGACCACTACTTTGTTGATGTTGTCCTATACAGACTGGTCCTTAGTGCAGTCTCTGACCCCTACCTTGTTGATGTTGTCCTATACAGACTGGTCCTTAGTGCAGTCTCTGACCACTACCTTGTTGATGTTGTCCTATACAGACTGGTCCTTAGTGCAGTCTCTGACCCCTACCTTGTTGATGTTGTCCTATACAGACTGGTCCTTAGTGCAGTCTCTGACCCCTACCTTGTTGATGTTGTCCTATACAGACTGGTCCTTAGTGCAGTCTCTGACCACTACTTTGTTGATGTTGTCCTATACAGACTGGTCCTTAGTGCAGTCTCTGACCCCTACCTTGTTGATGTTGTCCTATACAGACTGGTCCTTAGTGCAGTCTCTGACCCCTACCTTGTTGATGTTGTCCTATACAGACTGGTCCTCAGTGCAGTCTCTGACCCCTACTTTGTTGATGTTGTCCTATACAGACTGGTCCTTAGTGCAGTCTCTGACCCCTACTTTGTTGATGTTGTCCTATACAGACTGGTCCTTAGTGCAGTCTCTGACCCCTACCTTGTTGATGTTGTCCTATACAGACTGGTCCTTAGTGCAGTCTCTGACCCCTACCTTGTTGATGTTGTCCTATACAGACTGGTCCTTAGTGCAGTCTCTGACCCCTACCTTGTTGATGTTGTCCTATACAGACTGGTCCTTAGTGCAGTCTCTGACCCCTACCTTGTTGGTGTTGTCCTATACAGACTGGTCCTTAGTGCAGTCTCTGACCCCTACCTTGTTGGTGTTGTTCTATACAGACTGGTCCTTAGTGCAGTCTCTGACCTCTACCTTGTTGATGTTGTCCTATACAGACTGGTCCTTAGTGCAGTCTCTGACCACTACCTTGTTGATGATGTCCTATACAGACTGGTCCTTAGTGCAGTCTCTGACCTCTACCTTGTTGATGTTGTCCTATACAGACTGGTCCTTAGTGCAGTCTCTGACCCCTACCTTGTTGATGTTGTCCTATACAGACTGGTCCTTAGTGCAGTCTCTGACCCCTACCTTGTTGATGTTGTCCTATACAGACTGGTCCTTAGTGCAGTCTCTGACCTCTACCTTGTTGATGTTGTCCTATACAGACTGGTCCTTAGTGCAGTCTCTGACCCCTACCTTGTTGATGTTGTCCTATACAGACTGGTCCTTAGTGCAGTCTCTGACCACTACCTTGTTGATGTCCTATACAGACTGGTCCTTAGTGCAGTCTCTGACCCCTACCTTGTTGATGTTGTCCTATACAGACTGGTCCTTAGTGCAGTCTCTGACCCCTACCTTGTTGATGTTGTCCTATACAGACTGGTCCTTAGTGCAGTCTCTGACCCCTACCTTGTTGATGTTGTCCTATACAGACTGGTCCTTAGTGCAGTCTCTGACCCCTACCTTGTTGATGTTGTCCTATACAGACTGGTCCTTAGTGCAGTCTCTGACCCCTACCTTGTTGATGTTGTCCTATACAGACTGGTCCTTAGTGCAGTCTCTGACCCCTACCTTGTTGATGTTGTCCTATACAGACTGGTCCTTAGTGCAGTCTCTGACCCCTACCTTGTTGATGTTGTCCTATACAGACTGGTCCTTAGTGCAGTCTCTGACCCCTACCTTGTTGATGTTGTCCTATACAGACTGGTCCTTAGTGCAGTCTCTGACCACTACCTTGTTGATGTTGTCCTATACAGACTGGTCCTCAGTGCAGTCTCTGACCCCTACCTTGTTGGTGTTGTCCTATACAGACTGGTCCTTAGTGCAGTCTCTGACCCCTACCTTGTTGATGTTGTCCTATACAGACTGGTCCTTAGTGCAGTCTCTGACCCCTACCTTGTTGATGTTGTCCTATACAGACTGGTCCTTAGTGCAGTCTCTGACCACTACCTTGTTGGTATTGTCCTATACAGGTTGGTCCTCAGTGCAGTCTCTGACTACTTTGCTGCCATGTTCACCAGCAACGTGAGAGAGGCCAAACAGGAGGAGATCAAGATGGAGGGGGTGGATCCAGAATCCTTGAGATCTCTGGTCCACTTTGCATACACTGGTGAGTACTCCGCAACACTCAATTATGTATCTCAAATGACACCCTATTTCCTATGAAGTGCACTACTTTGGACCACGGCCCAAAGGGCTTGGTCAAAATAATGCTCTAAATTTGGAAAATGGTGCCATTTGAACGTATCCACCCAGTAATACCCATGGAGCCGGCTGGTGCATAAAGGGCAGCATCAAATCCCCACGTCTGTCAATCTGCCATTTTCTCCCCTGTGCCCCAGACCTGGTAAAGTTTTTAGTTATTTTCTCCCCTGTGTCCCAGGCCTGGGGATGTTTTTAGTTATTTTCTCCCCTGTGCCCCAGGCCTGGGGATGTTTTTAGTTATTTTCTCCCCTGTGTCCCAGACCTGGTAAAGTTTTTAGTTATTTTCTCCCCTGTGTCCCAGACCTGGTGATGTTTTTAGTTATTTTCTCCCCTGTGCCCCAGGCCTGGGGATGTTTTTAGTTATTTTCTCCCCTGTGCGCCAGGCCTGGGGATGTTTTTAGTTATTTTCTCCCCTGTGCCCCAGGCCTGGGGATGTTTTTAGTTATTTTCTACCCGGTGTCCCAGACCTGGTAAAGTTTTTAGTTATTTTCTCCCCTGTGCGCCAGGCCTGGGGATGTTTTTAGGTATTTTCTCCCCTGTGTCCCAGGCCTGGGGATGTTTTTAGTTATTTTCTCCCCTGTGTCCCAGGCCTGGGGATTTTTTTAGTTATTTTCTCCCCTGTGTCCCAGACCTGGTAAAGTTTTTAGTTATTTTCTCCCCTGTGCCCCAGGCCTGGGGATGTTTTTAGTAATTTTCTCCCCTGTTCCCCAGGCCTGGGGATGTTTTTAGTTATTTTCTCCCCTGCCCAGGCCTGGGGATGTTTTTAGTTATTTTCTACCCGGTGTCCCAGACCTGGTAAAGTTTTTAGTTATTTTCTCCCCTGTGTCCCAGACCTGGTGATGTTTTTAGTTATTTTCTCCCCTGCCCAGGCCTGGGGATGTTTTTAGTTATTTTCTCCCCTGTGCCCCAGGCCTGGGGATGTTTTTAGTTATTTTCTACCCGGTGTCCCAGACCTGGTAAAGTTTTTAGTTATTTTCTCCCCTGTGCGCCAGGCCTGGGGATGTTTTTAGGTATTTTCTCCCCTGTGTCCCAGGCCTGGGGATGTTTTTAGTTATTTTCTCCCCTGTGTCCCAGGCCTGGGGATGTTTTTAGTTATTTTCTCCCCTGTGTCCCAGACCTGGTAAAGTTTTTAGTTATTTTCTCCCCTGTGCCCCAGGCCTGGGGATGTTTTTAGTAATTTTCTCCCCTGTTCCCCAGGCCTGGGGATGTTTTTAGTTATTTTCTCCCCTGCCCAGGCCTGGGGATGTTTTTAGTTATTTTCTCCCCTGTGCCCCAGGCCTGGGGATGTTTTTAGTTATTTTCTCCCCTGTGCGCCAGGCCTGGGGATGTTTTTAGTTATTTTCTACCCGGTGTCCCAGACCTGGTAAAGTTTTTAGTTATTTTCTACCCGGTGTCCCAGACCTGGTAAAGTTTTTAGTTATTTTCTCCCCTGTGCGCCAGGCCTGGGGATGTTTTTAGTTATTTTCTACCCTGTGTCCCAGGCCTGGGGATGTTTTTAGTAATTTTCTCCCCTGTTCCCCAGGCCTGGGGATGTTTTTAGTAATTTTCTCCCCTGTGCCCCAGGCCTGGGGATGTTTTTAGTTATTTTCTCCCCTGTGCCCCAGGCCTGGGGATGTTTTTAGTAATTTTCTCCCCTGTTCCCCAGGCCTGGGGATGTTTTTAGTTATTTTCTCCCCTGTGCCCCAGGCCTGGGGATGTTTTTAGTAATTTTCTCCCCTGTTCCCCAGGCCTGGGGATGTTTTTAGTAATTTTCTCTCCTGTGCCCCAGGCCTGGGGATGTTTTTAGTAATTTTCTCCCCTGTTCCCCAGGCCTGGTGATGTTTTTAGTAATTTTCTCCCCTGCCCAGGCCTGGGGATGTTTTTAGTAATTTTCTCCCCTGTTCCCCAGGCCTGGTGATGTTTTTAGTTATTTTCTCCCCTGTGCGCCAGGCCTGGGGATGTTTTTGGAGCTCATATGAAGCTCTGCTTCTATTGTTCTCTGTAACAACATATCTTGCTAATGTTGCAGGTGTCCTTGAATTGAAGGAGGAGATCATAGAGAGTTTATTGGCTGCAGCCTGCCTTCTACAGCTCTCGCAAGTCATTGAGGTCTGCTGTAACTTCCTCATGAAACAACTCCATCCATCTAATTGCCTGGGGATACGCTCCTTCGCTGATGCCCAGGGATGCATGGATCTGCTCAACGTGGCCCACAACTACACTATGGTAGGAATCTAACCAGATTTAAACAGCCTAAACGCCAAAGAATTACATTCAAATATGTTTTTTTGGGCTGTTTGCATGTATTCCATTTGTAGGTTGCATTAAGTTTACATCACATTGTTAGGGGTTGGATGGCCATTGAATGCTTTGCTAAAGTACAAATATAATTTTAAACTCTAGGCCATTGAATGCTTAGCTAAAGTACAAATATAATTTTAAACTCTAAGATTTGATTGAAATACATTTGTGTTGTCCTTTTCTGATCAAAGTTAGCTAATTTGTGGCTAATAATGTTGAGACATGTCGGCTAACGTTTTGACATGTCGGCTAACGGTTGATTTTAACCAAAATACAGCTGTAATATTTATTTCAAACATTTTTTTCACAGGATCAAGAAGATGCAGTATTTATTTACTAGATAATGTCCTCTGCTGTCTCCGGCTGACGGAGTAAACAACTTATGGAGATAGCTGTTCTATCTACTGGGCTCTGTTTTAAATAGAGCCCAGTCTAGGACAGAGAGGTTAATCTATGCACGAACACTTCCTGTTCAATCCCTCCAATAAGGAACATGGAAGAAATGTCCCAAATTGCACCTTATTTGCTATATAGTGCACTACCTTTGACCAGAGCCAAGTGCACTATATAGGGAATAGGGTACCATTTGGTACACAACAGAGAGTCACAGAGCTTCCTGTATAACTGTCATCTGGGTTCTGAATCAACAGCTTGTTATTTTGATAAGGATGTTTTTTCCCCCGCTAGTTTACGCTGGATGGATGTTCTATGTTCTGTGAAATTCTGTTTCTTTGTGAGAGGAAGTGTAATTTTTCCTCTATATAGACTCAATCACGCTGTGTCCTAAACCTTGACCTGCTTTCTTTGAGCAAGGCCCTGTTGTTAAAGTCCTCATGTTAGATTTCAGTAGTCTTTTGTCAGAATTAGCCGCAAAAAAAACATTTCAGATTAGTGCCCTTTTAATTGATGCTAGAAGTTCTGTTTCAACTTAAACAAACTCAACCAAAGCATCTCATGCATATTTAAAAAAAATCTTTCTTCTTGGGTAGATCAACACGTTTCTTTCCCCCACTGTTTCTTACCTCAGGTTTGTCTTCTTGTATAATGAATGGGGTGTGTCTGAAATGGCATCCGATTCACTATATCGTACACTGCTTTTGACCGGGGCCCACAGGGTTTTGGTTAAAAAGTAGTGCACTATATAGGGAATAGGGCTCTGGTTGAAAGTATTGCACTATATAGGGAATAGGGCTCTGATGAAAAGTATTGCACTATATAGGGAATAGGGCTCTGGTTGAAAGTAGTGCACTATATAGGGAATAGGGCTCTGGTTGAAAGTAGTGCACTATATAGGGAATAGGGCTCTGGTTGAAAGTAGTGCACTATATAGGGAATAGGGTGCCATTTTGGACTCACCCTTTAAATGTCTGTGAATCGAAGAGTCTGCAGTGTAGCCAGCAGAATCAATGTATTAAGTTTGTTGTCAGCATTCTGGCTGATGGTAATTACAAATAATGAATCTATACCAACGTCAAACAACAGCATGTAGGATGTAAGATCTGTCCTTCTGTATTACCAGAACAGATCAATGAAGGAGACTAAATTTCATTAGGCTTCGCTGCTAAGATACTAATGCCCAATCATGATAGATTCTGTGAAGCCAACTGTAATTTGTAACAGATTAATGATCAATTAATAATGCTTACTTTTCGTAGGCACTTGCATCTAAGCAATGTTAAATGCGTCAACGTTTATTCCTGCTGGTGCAATAAATAACAGCTCAGGGTCTTGTTCCTAGACAACAGATTTTGTTCTTGTCCTTTATATCTCCTGCATGTTGAACATTACAAAGCAGCATAGAGGGCTTTTATATAGCATCGTCTGGTACTATCCAGAGAGAGTCATTGAAGAAGCTACTAGAGACAATAACACAAAGCCCTAGTATATATATACACATGTACTGTGTTTATAGCCTGGGATGATGACCAACAACTGGAAAATGAATCTATATAAAGATGTATAGCGAGCTCCAGATTGAACATACTCTTTATTTTCTAAACTAGCACCAATCTGACTGTTACGGGTGTATTTTACCTCATACGGACTAAGTTTCAGACTAACAGTTAATCACTTGCTATGCAATCAGAACATGTTTAGTCATTACATCTCTGGCAGTGTGTTGTCACTATGTTCTCTGCTAGCATAGAGATCTGATAACAGTTACGTGATTAATCTGTGGTAAATACGGAAGACACTATCACGCCCTGACCTTAGAGATCCTTTTTATGTCTCTATTTTGGTTTGGTCAGGGCGTGAGTTGGGGTGGGCATTCTATGTTTTTGTTCTATGTTGTCTATTTCTATGTGTTTGGCCGGGTGTGGTTCTCAATCAGAGGCAGCTGTCTATCGTTGTCTCTGATTCAGAACCATACTTAGGTAGCCTTTTCCCACCTGTGTTTTGTGGGTAGTTGTTTTCTGTTTTGTGTCTGCACCAGACAGGACTGTTTCGTTGTGTTCCACTTTTGTTATTTTTTGTTCTAGTGTTCAGTGTTATTAAAAGTCATGAACACGTACCACGCTGCACCTTGGTCCTCTCCTTTCTTCTTCAAACAGCCGTTACAGACACATCCCAGTTGAATGCATTCAGTTCTACTACCGACGAGGTACACTTCCCCACCGCCCTTTCCTTTCCGCTCTGTGGCTTACAGGTCAGTTCTACTATCGACGAGGTACACTTCCCCACCGCCCTTTCCTTTCCGCTCTTTGGCTTACAGGTCAGTTCTACTATCGACGAGGTACACTTCCCCACCGCCCTTTCCTTTCCGCTCTGTGGCTTACAGGTCAGTTCTACTATCGACGAGGTACACTTCCCCACCGCCCTTTCCTTTCCGCTCTGTGGCTTACAGGTCAGTTCTACTACCGACGAGGTACACTTCCCCACCGCCCTTTCCTTTCCGCTCTGTGGCTTACAGGTCAGTTCTACTACCGACGAGGTACACTTCCCCACCGCCCTTTCCTTTCCGCTCTGTGGCTTACAGGTCAGTTCTACTACCGACGAGGTACACTTCCCCACCGCCCTTTCCTTTCCGCTCTGTGGCTTACAGGTCAGTTCTACTACCGACGAGGTACACTTCCCCACCGCCCTTTCCTTTCCGCTCTGTGGCTTACAGGTCAGTTCTACTACCGACGAGGTACACTTCCCCACCGCCCTTTCCTTTCCGCTCTGTGGCTTACAGGTCAGTTCTACTACCGACGAGGTACACTTCCCCACCGCCCTTTCCTTTCCGCTCTGTGGCTTACAGGTCAGTTCTACTATCGACTAGGTACACTTCCCCACCGCCCTTTCCTTTCCGCTCTGTGGCTTACAGGTCAGTTCTACTACCGACGAGGTACACTTCCCCACCGCCCTTTCCTTTCCGCTCTGTGGCTTACAGGTCAGTTCTACTACCGACGAGGTACACTTCCCCACCGCCCTTTCCTTTCCGCTCTGTGGCTTACAGGTCAGTTCTACTACCGACGAGGTACACTTCCCCACCGCCCTTTCCTTTCCGCTCTGTGGCTTACAGGTCAGTTCTACTATCGACGAGGTACACTTCCCCACCGCCCTTTCC
This sequence comes from Salvelinus namaycush, assembly GCF_016432855.1. Taxonomy (NCBI): domain Eukaryota; kingdom Metazoa; phylum Chordata; class Actinopteri; order Salmoniformes; family Salmonidae; genus Salvelinus; species Salvelinus namaycush. Next base: position 3,869,817 of record NC_052311.1, read on the forward strand.
TTTCCGCTCTGTGGCTTACAGGTCAGTTCTACTACGACTAGGTACACTTCCCCACCGCCCTTTCCTTTCCGCTCTGTGGCTTACAGGTCAGTTCTACTATCGACTAGGTACACTTCCCCACCGCCCTTTCCTTTCCGCTCTGTGGCTTACAGGTCAGTTCTACTATCGACGAGGTACACTTCCCCACCGCCCTTTCCTTTCCGCTCTGTGGCTTACAGGTCAGTTCTACTATCGACGAGGTACACTTCCCCACCGCCCTTTCCTTTCCGCTCTGTGGCTTACAGGTCAGTTCTACTACCGACGAGGTACACTTCCCCACCGCCCTTTCCTTTCCGCTCTGTGGCTTACAGGTCAGTTCTACTACCGACGAGGTACACTTCCCCACCGCCCTTTCCTTTCCGCTCTGTGGCTTACAGGTCAGTTCTACTACCGACGAGGTACACTTCCCCACCGCCCTTTCCTTTCCGCTCTGTGGCTTACAGGTCAGTTCTACTACCGACGAGGTACACTTCCCCACCGCCCTTTCCTTTCCGCTCTGTGGCTTACAGGTCAGTTCTACTACCGACGAGGTACACTTCCCCACCGCCCTTTCCTTTCCGCTCTGTGGCTTACAGGTCAGTTCTACTATCGACTAGGTACACTTCCCCACCGCCCTTTCCTTTCCGCTCTGTGGCTTACAGGTCAGTTCTACTACCGACGAGGTACACTTCCCCACCGCCCTTTCCTTTCCGCTCTGTGGCTTACAGGTCAGTTCTACTACCGACGAGGTACACTTCCCCACCGCCCTTTCCTTTCCGCTCTGTGGCTTACAGGTCAGTTCTACTACCGACGAGGTACACTTCCCCACCGCCCTTTCCTTTCCGCTCTGTGGTTTACAGGTCAGTTCTACTATCGACTAGGTACACTTCCCCACCGCCCTTTCCTTTCCGCTCTGTGGCTTACAGGTCAGTTCTACTACGACTAGGTACACTTCCCCACCGCCCTTTCCTTTCCGCTCTGTGGCTTACAGGTCAGTTCTACTATCGACTAGGTACACTTCCCCACCGCCCTTTCCTTTCCGCTCTGTGGCTTACAGGTCAGTTCTACTATCGACGAGGTACACTTCCCCACCGCCCTTTCCTTTCCGCTCTGTGGCTTACAGGTCAGTTCTACTATCGACGAGGTACACTTCCCCACCGCCCTTTCCTTTCCGCTCTGTGGCTTACAGGTCAGTTCTACTACCGACGAGGTACACTTCCCCACCGCCCTTTCCTTTCCGCTCTGTGGCTTACAGGTCAGTTCTACTACCGACGAGGTACACTTCCCCACCGCCCTTTCCTTTCCGCTCTGTGGCTTACAGGTCAGTTCTACTACCGACGAGGTACACTTCCCCACCGCCCTTTCCTTTCCGCTCTGTGGCTTACAGGTCAGTTCTACTACCGACGAGGTACACTTCCCCACCGCCCTTTCCTTTCCGCTCTGTGGCTTACAGGTCAGTTCTACTATCGACTAGGTACACTTCCCCACCGCCCTTTCCTTTCCGCTCTGTGGCTTACAGGTCAGTTCTACTACCGACGAGGTACACTTCCCCACCGCCCTTTCCTTTCCGCTCTGTGGCTTACAGGTCAGTTCTACTACCGACGAGGTACACTTCCCCACCGCCCTTTCCTTTCCGCTCTGTGGCTTACAGGTCAGTTCTACTACCGACGAGGTACACTTCCCCACCGCCCTTTCCTTTCCGCTCTGTGGCTTACAGGTCAGTTCTACTATCGACTAGGTACACTTCCCCACCGCCCTTTCCTTTCCGCTCTGTGGCTTACAGGTCAGTTCTACTACGACTAGGTACACTTCCCCATCGCCCTTTCCTTTCCGCTCTGTGGCTTACAGGTCAGTTCTACTATCGACTAGGTACACTTCCCCACGCCCTTTCCTTTCCGCTCTGTGGCTTACAGGTCAGTTCTACTATCGACTAGGTACACTTCCCCACCGCCCTTTCCTTTCCGCTCTGTGGCTTACAGGTCAGTTCTACTATCGACGAGGTACACTTCCCCACCGCCCTTTCCTTTCCGCTCTGTGGCTTACAGGTCATGTAACGGCATTCCTCCTCCTCTTCATACGAAGAGGAGGAGTAGTGATTCGACCAAAGTGCAGTGGGTTGTGAATACATAATGATTTATTACAGCAAACGACGAAACACGAAAACAAACACTTGGAAGTATTACAAAATAACAAAAACGAATGTAGACTGACCTAAACCATGAAAACTTACATATAACACGAAGCACGTAGGAACAGGTACAGACTATAACAAACGAACGAACAAACGCTACAGTCCCGTGTGGTGCGCAGACGCAGACACGGACGACAATCACCCACAAACAAACAGTGAGAACAACCTACCTTAATATGACTCTCAATCAGAGGAAACGTCAAACACCTGCCTCTAATTGAGAGCCATACCAGGCAACCCCAAAACCAACATAGAAACAGAAAACATAGACTGCCCACCCAAAACTCACGCCCTGACCAATAAACACATACCAAACAACAGAAAACAGGTCAGGAACGTGACAGAACCCCCCCCTCAAGGTGCGAACTCCGGGCGCACCCCTACAACTCAAGGGGAGGGTCTGGGTGGGCATCTGTCCGCGGTGGCGGCTCCGGCGGTGGACGAGGACACCACTCCACCACTGTCTTTGTCCCCCTCCTTAGCGTCCTTTGAGTGGCGACCCTCGCCCCCGACCATGGTCCAGGAACCTTCACTAAGGCCCCTCCTACATAGAGGAGACAGCTCAGGACAGAGAGGTAGCTCAGGACAGAGAGGTAGCTCAGGACAGAGAGGTAGCTCAGGACAGAGAGGTAGCTCAGGACAGAGAGGTAGCTCCGGACAGAGAGGTAGCTCCGGACAGAGAGGTAGCTTAGGACAGAGGGACAACTCTGTACTAATGGCAGCTCCGGACTGAGTGGCAGCTCCGGACTGGGTGGCAGCTCCGGACTGAGTGGCAGCTCCGGACTGAGTGGCAGCTCCGGACTGAGTGGCAGCTCCGGACTGAGTGGCAGCTCATGACTGGAGGGCAGCTCATGACTGGAGGGCAGCTCATGACTGGAGGGCAGCTCATGACTGGAGGGCAGCTCATGACTGTAGGGCAGCTCATGACTGTAGGGCAGCTCATGACTGGAGGGCAGCTCATGACTGAAGGGCAGCTCATGACTGAAGGGCAGCTCATGACTGAAGGGCAGCTCATGACTGAAGGGCAGCTCATGACTGAAGGGCAGCTCATGACTGTAGGGCAGCTCATGACTGTAGGACAGCTCATGACTGAAGGGCAGCTCATGACTGTAGGGCAGCTCATGACTGTAGGGCAGCTCTGGCAGCTCCTGACTGGCTGGCGGCTCTGGCAGCTCCTGACTGGCTGGCGGCTCTGGCAGCTCCTGACTGGCTGGCGGCTCTGGCAGCTCCTAACTGGCTGGCGGCTCTGGCAGCTCCTGACTGACGGACGGCTCTAGCGGCTCCTGACTGACGGACGGCTCTAATGGCTTGGGACAGACGGGCGGCTCTAATGGCTCGTGGCAGACGGATGGCTCAGAAGGCGCTGGGCAGACGGATGGCTCAGAAGGCGCTGGGCAGACGGATGGCTCAGAAGGCGCTGGGCAGACGGATGGCTCAGAAGGCGCTGGGCAGACGGATGCCTCAGAAGGCGCTGGGCAGACAGATGGCTCAGACGGCGCTGGGCAGACAGATGGCTCAGACGGCGCTGGGCAGACAGATGGCTCAGATGGCACTGGGCAGACGGATGGCTCAGACGGAGCTGGGCAGACAGGCAGTGCAGAAGGCGTTGGGCAGACGGCCGACTCTGACCCGCTGAGGCGCACAGTAGGCCTGGTGCGTGGTGCCGGAACTGGTGGTACCGGACTGGAGACACGCACCTCAAGGCTAGTGCGGGGAGCAGGAACAGGGCACACTGGACTCTCGATGCGCACTATAGGCCTGGTGCGTGGTACCGGAACTGGAGGTACCGGGCTGAGGGCACGCACCTCAGGGCGAGTGCGGGGAGAAGGAACAGTGCGTACAGGGCTCTGGAGACGCACAGGAGGCTTGCTGCGTGGTGCCGAAACTGGAGGCACTGGGCTGGAGACACGCACCACAGGGAGAGTGCGTGGAGGAGGAACAGTGCGTACAGGGCTCTGAGGACGCACATGAGGCTTGGTGCGTGGTGCAGGCACTGGTGGTACTGAGCTGGGGCGGGAAGGTGGCGCCGGATATACCGGACCGTGTAGGCATACTGGCTCCCTTGAGCACTGAACCTGCCCAACCTTACCTGGTTGTATGCTCCCCGTCGCCTGACCAGTGCGGGGAGGTGGAATAACCCGCACCGGGCTATGTAGGCGAACCGGGGACACCATGCGTAAGGCTGGTGCCATGTAAGCCGGCCCAAGGAGACGTACTGGTGGCCAGATATGTAGAGCCGGCTTCATGGCACTTGGCTCAATGCTCAATCTAGCCCTACCAGTGCGGGGAGGTGGAATAACCCGCACCGGGCTATGAACACGTACAGGAGACACCATGCGCTCTACTGCGTAACACGGTGTCTGCCCGTACTCTCGCTCTCCACGGTAAGCCCGGGAAGTTGGCGCAGGTCTCCTACCTGACTTCGCCACACTACCCTTTAGCCCCCCCCCCCAAGAAATTTTTGGGTTGTACTTGCGGGCTTCCAGCCTTGCTTCCGTGCTGCCTCCTCATATCGTCGCCTCTCCGCTTTAGATGCCTCCAGCTCCGCCTTGGGACGGCGACACTCCTCTGGCTCTGCCCAGGGTCCCTCTCCGTCCAGAATCTCTTCCCATGTCCAATCCTCCTTGACCCACTGCTGCTGTCGTTGCTGTCCGTTAACCCGCTGCTTGATCTGGGTTTGGTGGGTGATTCTGTAACGGCATTCCTCCTCCTCTTCATACGAAGAGGAGGAGTAGTGATTCGACCAAAGTGCAGCGGGTTGTGAATACATAATGATTTATTACAGCAAACGACGAAACACGAAAACAAACACTTGGAAGTATTACAAAATAACAAAAACGAATGTAGACTGACCTAAACCATGAAAACTTACATATAACACGAAGCACGTAGGAACAGGTACAGACTATAACAAACGAACGAACAAACGCTACAGTCCCGTGTGGTGCGCAGACACAGACACGGACGACAATCACCCACAAACAAACAGTGAGAACAACCTACCTTAATATGACTCTCAATCAGAGGAAACGTCAAACACCTGCCTCTAATTGAGAGCCATACCAGGCAACCCCAAAACCAACATAGAAACAGAAAACATAGACTGCCCACCCAAAACTCACGCCCTGACCAATAAACACATACCAAACAACAGAAAACAGGTCAGGAACGTGACAGGTCAGTTCTACTACGACTAGGTACACTTCCCCACCGCCCTTTCCTTTCCGCTCTGTGGCTTACAGGTCAGTTCTACTACGACTAGGTACACTTCCCCACCGCCCTTTCCTTTCCGCTCTGTGGCTTACAGGTCAGTTCTACTACCGACAAGGTACACTTCCCCACCGCCCTTTCCTTTCCGCTCTGTGGCTTACAGGTCAGTTCTACTACGACTAGGTACACTTCCCCACTGCCCTTTCCTTTCCGCTCTGTGGCTTACAGGTCAGTTCTACTACCGACGAGGTACACTTCCCCACTGCCCTTTCCTTTCCGCTCTGTGGCTTACAGGTCCTGTTGGCCCATGTTAGCAGCATTGATGTCCACATTTTGTTGCTCGTTAGGTTTAAATAAGTTCACCGTCTGATTTATCGACAGATTTTTTTCCTATGTCAGTCAAATTCGGAGAATCCATCAACCAGAGTAACAAATGAGGCATTCGGTCGGTATTGACTGTATATTTAGGGCCTGAGACAGACAGCTCAGGCCGTTTCTTAATCACGTTTTCCAAGAATGTATGATTCTACTCCTGATTTCGGGTACGTAGATAATTCTTTGTTGTTGTAAACAACAATACACATACCGATAAAATTGTTTACCCTAGATCTACCTAACCGATTTATCAACCTAATGTACTTATTTACCCAATGAATGATTAACTTCTACATGCAATAAGTGATGTCTTCTTTCATTTATACATTGTATTTTCTATCCAGGCAGCACCTGAAAATTGCATGTAAGTATTTTGCAACTCAACGTCCAGATGAAACTCGGGTTTTGGTGACCCTCATCTGTAAGATTGGGTTGCAGTATTTTCCCTTTCCCACTAAGTCCTCCTCCCTGTTACATCCCTGTTTCAGGAGCACTTCCTAGAGGTGATTCAGAACCAGGAGTTTCTCCTGCTTCCTACGGCTGAGATCGTCAAACTCTTGGCCAGTGATGACATAAACATACCAGATGAGGAGACCATCTTCCAGGCTCTGATGATGTGGGTGCGGTTCGATGTTCAGCATCGCCAGCAGGACCTTGGGGTGCTCCTGGCCGAAATCCGCCTGCCTCTTCTACCTCCACAGGTAGTCAGTAGGTTATCAATGACTTCATCACAAATGGCACCCTATTCCCTATATAGTGCACTACATTTGACCAGAGGACAATGGACCCTTACTGGTTACTGCTTCCTGGTTGAATGTTACTGCTTCCGGGTTGAAAGACGTACATTTATGTTATACAATCACACTGTTTTTGTATGTGTTGTGTATTTTCATACAAATTTTTTATGCTGCACTTAAAATTGCCATTAAGGTATAATAACGATTAACTGAACTGAACATAAAATAACTCTCCTTTGAATTCCAGCTCCTAGCTGACCTGGAGAACAATACGATGTTCACAGACAACCTGGAATGCCAGAAGCTTCTAATGGAAGCCATGAAGTACCATCTGCTACCGGAGCGTCACCTCATGTTCCAGAGCCCCAGGACTAAACCCAGGAAGTCCACTGTAGGAGTACTCTACGCTGTGGGAGGCATGGACGCTACCAAGGGTTAGACATACTCTGCATTCCCTTCTCTCTCTATATAGTGCACTAGACCCATAGGGCTCTGGTCAAAAGAAGTGCCCTATATAGGGTTTTGCGTCCCAAAGGGCACCCTACTCCCTATATATAGTGCACTACTTTTGACTAGAGCTCGATATAGGGAATAGGGTGCGTTTCATAGTCTTGGGGTGGAGACAAGAACAAAGACAGGTGAAGCAGATCAGGGTGTGACATCCACAGGTTTTGATCAATGAGTTTTGATCATTACCAAGATGGACGCCCGCTAATGTGTGACGTCACCGTCGATCTCGCCCGACCACGACGTCGCTTTTATTGTTCCAGACTTCAGGTCTATTAGGCTACTAACGTAATGCAGCTCAATCCACACGACGGAGGTTAACCCTTTCATTCCATGGACAAACACACATTTATCTGATACCTGAATGGATCCTATACAGTCTAGATACACACTACCGTTCAAAAGTTTGGGGTCATTTAGAAATGTCCTTGTTTTTGAAAAAGCAAATTTTTTGGTCCATTAAAATAACATCAAATTGATCAGAAATACAGATTAGACATTGTTAAATGATTATTGTAGCTGGAAACGGCAGATTTTTTATGGAATATCTACATAGGCGTACAGAGGCCCATCACTATTGTGTTCCAATGGCACGTTGTGTTAGCTAATCCAAGTTTATCATTTGATAAGGCTAATTGATCATTAGAAAACCCTTTTGCAATTATGTTAGCACAGCTGAAAACTGTTGTCCTGATTAAAGAAGCAATAAAACTGGCCTTCTTTAGACTAGTTGTGTATCTGGAGCATCAGCATTTGTGGGTTCGATTACAGGCTCAAAATGGCCAGAAACAAA